>NC_052150.1:230664127-230877745 GCF_902713615.1 Scyliorhinus canicula | reverse complement strand
CTCCCCGTTCACTCCCTCCTCCCCCCCTTCACTCCCTCCTCCCCCCTTCACTCCCTCCTCCCCCTTCACTCCCTCCTCCTCCCCTTCACTCCCTCCTCCTCCCCTTCACTCCCTCCTCCTCCCCTTCACTCCCTCCTCCTCCCCTTCACTCCCTCCTCACCTTCACTTCTCCCCTTCACTTCCTCCTCCCCTTCACTCGCTCCTCCTCCCCTTCACTCCCAAGAACCCGGGACCCTGGCGCTGTGGGGCAGCAGTGTTACAAATGCTCTATTTGTGGGTATCACGGTAGCACAGTGGTTAGCACTGCTGCCTCACAGCTCCAGGGTCCCGGAGTCAATTCCGGCCATGGATGTCTGTGCGGAGTCTGCACGTTCTCCCCGTGTGTGCGTGGGTTTCCTCCGGGTGCTCCGGTTTCCTCCCACAGTCCAAAGCTGTGCAAGTTAGATGGATTGGCCATGCTAAACTGCCTCTTAGTGTCCAAAAAGGTTAAGTTACATTATGGGGATAGGGTGGGGGAGTGGGCCTTGTGTTATGGTCCAGGGTTTAGAAACTCCAAAGTATATTATGGAGTTCACCTGACCTACAACCTTTCTGTTGAATTTAGCCGGATGAGCATAAGAGCCTTCCCTTTAGGTTCGTCAGTCTTCCCAGGCACTTTAATCAAAACAACCTTTATTATGAGAACTTAATTAACATAGATATATAAACACACAGCAAGAATTTTTATCAATTACAAACATAAAGACACCACCCAGCTGCAGGAATCTATGCATAATCCTGAATGAATTCCCCCTTAACTGTTCCAATTCAAAGACAAAAGCAAAATCCCCTTTTCAGGGGCGTGGCCCAGAACTCTGTATTCTCACTTGAATAAGACTGACTTTCCCTGAGATTCTGACCCCATCTCACCAGAAAGTTTAAACCCTTCTGGAAAGCAAACTATATCCTATAAGTTGCCAAAACAGCAGGTAGCAGAAATCAATGGGTTTTTGACTGGAACAGATATTTAAAATGCAAATAGAAAGATTGGAACAAAACATTTCTGTTCTCTGTCTGAGTCCACAGCAGCCAAATGTGAAAGTGAAACCAAAACACAGCTCACAGAGCCACAACCCAGCTCCACCCACACAATGACATCACTGAAGCCATGTGAGAAGACAAAAACCTTTCTGAAATGGACACTCCCATGCCACTAAGCAGGGTGCTCTTTCAGAGGGTCGATGCAGACTGGATGGGCCGAATGGACTCCTCTGCACTGTAGGGATTGTATGATTCCATATGAGCCCAGACCCACAGCAATGTGGTTAACTCTTAACTGCCCCTCAGTTCAAGGGCAAGTCGGGCTGGACAATAGATGGTGGCCCAAACAGTGATGGCCACATCAAACAAATGAAGATTTAAACATCCTGATGTCACCAATCATAAGAGATTCCTTTCCCAACCCCAGTGATTGGCTTTGGTTAGTTACACCGTCCATGCATTGGCTGAAATTCCAGAACTCTCTCAGCTTCAAATCATCCTAATCAACTCATTGCAATATTGGGAGCATTTTGACGCTAACTGTATATTTTTCCTCATGGTTTATTTTTCCAGGTTTTCCAAACTGAAATCGCCACTTGTTTGGAAAGATCCATTTTGCGCTTTGAGCTTATGCGACCAATCCAGATCATTATCAACTGCTGAACCTGGGCCACGCTCTCTGCAATGCTGCTTTCGCAATGATTAACGAATCTGCCTTCGGGTTTCTGTAACACATCCGTGAACAGAGTTACTGGGGAGTCATCAACATCATAATCAAAATCACAGGCAACCGGTTCAGTGATAGGGGAACAATCAGCGGAGAAAGATTCTGTGAAACATTGTCCACAACACAGGAGTACAGCAATAGACCAATCCCATCTCTGCCCCACTGGCTATCAACAGAAAACCAACTAGCAGCTCGGAGGAGATCCTGGAGTCTGTGTAGCTTCTCCCCATCAATGTCTGTCAATACAGATTGAGTATTCACTGTCTGCATTGTGTAGTTACTGTTCTGTGAGGATGTGTGTGATCTATAACCTGTTATACCGCATTTAAAAATCAATAAACTGCTGACGACAGATCATTGTTCCTGTGTCTGTTCACTCTCACCCACTCAAACCAAACTGACTCCACACAATCCCACTGCCTTGGGGAATATTGCTTCACTTCCCCATGTATACCCATTGACGTCTCTCGATCCCTCCAACCCACAGCACCTCGTCGTCAGCCATGTAGGTACCAACGGCATTAGTAGAACAAGGAAACAGGTTCCCTTGAGGGGAAATTAGTATCTTAGGGGCTAAATTAAAAAGCAGAAGCAAAAAGGTAATAATCTCCAGATTACTACCTGAGCCACCAGCCAATTGACACACGGTCAAGAAGATTAAAGAGGTGAATTAAATCAAATATTGGTGTGGGAGAAAGGTGGGACATTGGCACCAGTCCTGGGGAAGGAATCTTAAACAGAGCTAATCAATACAGTAGCACACTAACCCTTAACTGCAATCTTTATTCCCACTCAACAAAACCATCGGAGGTTCCGATCCACTTTTTAAAAAAAATAATTTTTATTAAGGTTTTCATAAAATATAAACAACAAAACAATATTAACAAAACAACCATGGTAAAAACCCGAAAACAACAACCACTCAACTACAAAAGCAACTACTAAAACAAAAAAAAAGCAAACAACAAAAAGGAGAGAGATAACACCTGCCACATCCAACAAAGCCATGTACACAATTCTCCCTCCCCCCCCCCCCCCCCCCCCGAACCAAACCCGCCCCCCGCCCCCCCTTCCCCCCGGTTGCTGCTGCTGCCGGGCTATTTCTCCGATCCAATTTTAAATAAAGTTAGCCCTCAGGAACACTTGCTAAATGGAAATGTCTAGATACTCTACTTTGATACAGAGAGATCTTATAGAACATAGAACATAAAAAAATACAGCACAGAACAGGCCCTTCAGCCCACGATGTTGTACCAAACATTTGTCCTAGATTAATCATAGATTATCATAGAATTTTGGACACGAAGGGCAATTTTTCATGGCCAATCCACCCAACCTGCACATCTTTGGACTGTGGGAGGAAACCGGAGCACCCGGAGACCCACGCACACACAGGGAGGATGTGGAGACTCCACACAGACAGTGACCCAAGCCGGAATCGAACCTGGGGCCCTGGAGCTGTGAAGCAATTGTGCTATCCACAATGCTACCGTGCTGCCCTTAAGAACAAATTAATCTACACGCCATTATTCTACCGTAATCCATGTACCTATCCAATAGCCGCTTGAAGGACCCTAACGTTTCCGACTCAACTACTTCCACACGCAGTGCATTCCATGCCCCCACCACTCTCTGGGTAAAAAACCTACCTCTGACATCCCCCCTATATCTTACACCATTCACCTTAAATTTATGTCCCCTTGTAATGGTTTGTTCCATCCGGGGAAAAAGTCTCTGACTGTCTACTCTATCTATTCCCCTGATCATCTTATAAACCTCTATCAAGTTGCCCCTCATCCTTCTCCGTTCTAATGAGAAAAGGCCTAGCACCCTCAACCTTTCCTCGTAAGACCTACTCTCCATTCCAGGCAACATCCTCGTAAATCTCCTTTGCACCTTTTCCACATGGTTTCTAAAATGAGGTGACCAGAACTGCACACAGTACTCCAAATGTGGCCTTACCAAGGTTTTGTACAGCTTCATCATCACCTCACGGCTCTTAAATTCAATCCCTCTGCTAATGAACGCGAGCACACCATAGGCCTTCTTCACAGCTCAAGCCACTTGAGTGGCAACTTTCAAAGATCTATGAACATACACCCAAGATCTCTCTGTTCCTCTACATTGCCAAGAACCCTACCGTTAACCCTTCCAAAATGGACAACTTCACACAAGTCAGGGTTAAACTCCATCTGCCACTTCTCAGCCCAGCTCTGCATTCTATCTATGTCTCTTTGCAGCCGACAACAGCCCTCCTCACTATCCACAACTCCACCAATCTTCGTATCATCTGCAGATTTTCTGACCCACCCTTCACCTCCCTCATCCAAGTCATTAATGAAAATCACAAACAGCAGAGGACCCAGAACTGATCCCTGCGGTACGCCACTGGTAACTGGACTCCAGGCTGAATATTTGCCATCCACCACCACTCTCTGTCTTCTATCGGTTAGCCAGTTTGTTATCCAACTGGCCAAATTTCCCACTATCCCATGCCTCCTTACTTTCTGCATAAGCCTACCATGGGGAACCTTATCAAATGCCTTACTAAAATCCATGTACACTACATCCACTGCTTTACCTTCATCCACATGCTTGGTCACCTCCTCAAAGAAGTCAATAAGACTTGTAAGGCAGGACCTACCCCTCACAAATCCGTGCTTACTATCCCTAATCAAGCAGTGTCTTTCCAGATGCTCAGAAATCCTATCCCTCAGTACCCTTTCCATTACTTTGCCTACCACTGAACTAAGACTAACTGGCCTGTAATTCCTAGGGTTATCCCTATTCCCTTTTTTGAACAGGTAACGACATTCGCCACTCTCCAATCCCCTGGTACCACCCCTGTTCACAGTGAGGACAAAAAAGATCATTGCCAACGGCTCTGCAGTTTCATTTCTTGCTTCCCATAGAATCCTTGAATATATCCCGTCAGGCCCGGGGGACTTGTCTATCCTCACGTTTTTCAAAACGCCCAACACATCTTCCTTCCTAACAAGTATCTCCTCGAGCTTACCAGTCTGTTTCACACTGTCCTCTCCAACAATATGGCCCCTCTTGTTTGTAAATACTGAAGAAAAGTACTTGTTCAAGACCTCCCCTATCTCTTCAGACTCAATACACAATCCCCTGCTACTGTCCTTGATCGGACCTACCCTCGCTCTAGTCATTCTTATATTTCTCACATATGTGTAAAAGGCCTTGGGGTTTTCCTTGATTATACCCGCTAAAGATTTCTCATGCCCGCTCTTAGCTCTCCTAATCCCTTTCTTCAGTTCCCTCCTTGCTATCTTGTATCCCTCCAGCGCCCTGTCTGAACCTTGTTTCCTCAGCATTACATAAGTCTCCTTCTTCCTCTTAACAAGACATTCAACCTCTCTTGTCAACTATGGTTCCCTCACTTGACCATCTCTTCCATGCCTGACAGGGACATACATATCAAAGACACGTAGTACCTGTTCCTTGAACAAGTTCCACGTTTCACTTGTGTCCTTCCCTGACAGCCTATGTTCCCAACTTATGCCCTTCAATTCTTGTCTGACAGCATTGTATTTACCCTTCCCCCAATTATAAACCTTGCCCTGTTGCACGCACCTATCCCTCTCCATTACTAAAGTGAAAGTCACAGAATTGCGGTCACTAACTAAAAAATGCTCCCCCACTAACAAATCTATCACCTGCCCTGATTTATTACCAAGTACCAAATCCAATATGGCCTCCCCTCTGGACGGACAATCCACATACTGTGTTAGAAAAGCTTCCTGGACACACTGCACAAACACCACCCTATCTGATTGGCTGGTAAAGAAAGTGCTCCAATTAGCAGCAGCTGGGAGAAATTTAACTCATCGTGTGTTGGTAAGTATTGTGATTGGTAAGTAAAATCTTTGTTCCTTTCACTTATTAATTATTTGATACTATATTTATAATCAGTTAAGGTAAAGGGTAAAAATGGCAGGAGATCCCAGACCCATGTTATGCTCCTCGTGCACAATGTGGGAGTTCAGGGACGCGGCCGATGCCCCTGACTTCTTCATGTGCAGGAAGTGTGTCCGGCTGCAGCGCCTGTTAGACCGCATGACGGCTCTGGAGCTGCGGATGGACTCACTTTGGAGCATCCGCGATGCTGAGGAGGTTGTGGACAGCACGTTTAGTGAGTTGGTCACACCGCAGATTAGGATTGGTGAGGGAGACAGGGAATGGGTGACCAAAAGGCAGAGAAAGAGCAGGAAGGCAGTGCAGGTGTCCCCTGGGGTCATCTCCCTCCAAAACAGGTATACCGTTTTGGATACTGTTGGGGGCGATGACTCACCAGGGGAAGGCAGTAGTAGCCAGGCTCATGGCACCGTGGCTGGCTCTGCTGCACAGAAGGGCGGGAAAAAGACTGGCAGGGCTATAGTCATAGGGGATTCAATTGTAAGGGGAGTAGACAGGCGTTTCTGAGGTCGAAAACGAGACTCCCGAATGGTATGTTGCCTCCCTGGTGCTCGGGTCAGGGATGTCTCAGATCGGCTGCAGGACATACTGAAGGGGGAGGGTGAACAGCCAGTTGTCGTGGTGCATATAGGCACCAACGATATAGGTAAAAAAAAGGATGAGGTCCTACAATCAGAATTTAGGGAGTTAGGAGATAAGTTAAAAAGTAGGACCACAAAGGGAGTAATCTCAGGATTGCTACCAGTGCCACGGGACAGTCAGAGTAGAAATTCAAGAATAGTCAGTATGAATACGTGGCTTGAGAGATGGTGCAGGAGGGAGGGGTTCAGATTTTTGGGACATTGGAACCGGTTCTGGGGGCGGTGGTACCATTACAAACCGGATGGTCTACACATGGGCAGGACTGGAACTAATGTCCTAGGGGAGGTTTTAAACTAATGTGGCAGGGGGATGGGAACCAGATTAGGAAGTTAGAGGTCAGTAAATAAGCAGCAACTAAAGCCGGTAAGGTATGAGATAATAAACTCCATGTGACTAACGGGAAGAGTCGACAGGGAAGAGATGATGAACGCAAAGGGACAGGTGGTCTGAGGTGCATTTGTTTTAATGCGAGAAGTGTAGCAGGTAAGGCAGATGAACTTAGGGCTTGGATCAGTACCTGGGAATATGATGTTATTGGTATTACTGAGACTTGGTTGAGGGAAGGGCAGGACTGGCAACTGAATATCCCAGGGTATAGATGCTTCAGGAGGGATAGAGAGGGAGGTAGAAGGGGTGGAGGAGTTGCATTACTCATCAGAGATGATATCACAGCTGTGATTAAGGAGGGCACGATGGAGGATTCGAGCACTGAGGCAATATGGGTGGAGCTAATAAATAGGAAGGGTGCAGTAACATTGTTGGGACTTTACTACAGGCCTCCCAAAAGCGAGCATGAAGTAGAGGTACAAATATGCAGATAGATTATAGAAAAATGTTGGAGCAATAGGGTGGTTGTGATGGGAGATTTTAACTTCCCCAACATTGAATGGGATTCATGTAGTGTTGGAGGCGTAGATGGAGCAGAGTTTGTAAGGAGCATCCAGGAGAGTTTTTTAGAGCAGTATGTAAATAGTCCAACTTGGGAAGGGGCCATACTGGACCTGGTATTGGGGAATGATCCCGGCCAGGTGGTTGATGTTTCAGTTGGTGATTACTTTGGGAATAGAGATCACAATTCCGTAAGTTTTAGAATACTCATGGACAAAGACGAGAGTGGTCCTAAAGGAAGTGTGCTAAATTGGGGAAAGGCAGAGTATAACAAAATTCGGCAGGAGCTTGGGAATGTGGATTGGGAGCAGCTGTTTAAGGGTAAATCCACATTTGAAAGGGAGTCTTTTAAGGAAAGGTTGATTAGTGTGCAGGACAGACATGTTCCTGTGAAAATGAGAGATAGAAATGGCAAGATTAGGGAACCATGAATGACGAGTGGAATTGTGAGACTAGCGAAGATGAAAAAGGAAGCATACGCATGATCGAGGCGACTCAAAACTGATGAAGCTTTGGAGGAATATCGGGAAAGTAGGACAAATCTCAAACGCGTAATAAAAAGGGGTAAAAGGGGTCATGAAATATCTTTGGCTAACAGGGTTAAGGAAAATCCCAAAGCCTTTTATTTGTATGTAAGGAACAAGAGGGTAACTAGAGAAAGGATTGGCCCACTCAAAGACAAGAGAGGGAATTTATGCGTGGACTCGGAGGAAATGGGTGAGATTCTTAATGAGTACTTTGCATCGGTATTCACAAAGGAGAGGGACAAGACGGATGTTGAGGCTAGGGATGGATGTTTAAATACTCTAGGTCAAGTTGTCATACGGAAAGGGGAAGTTTTGAGTATTCTAAAAGACATTTAGGACCGGATGGGATCTATCCCAGGTTACCGAGGGAAGCGAGGGTCGCAATAGCTGGGGCCTTAACAGATATCTTTGCAGCATCCTAGAGCACGGGTGAGGTCCCGGAGGACTGGAGAATTGCTAATGTTGTCCCTTTGTTTAAGAAGGGTAGCAGGGATAATCCAAGGAATTATAGACCTGTGAGCTTGACATCAGTGGTAGGCAAACTGTTGGAGAAGATACTGAGGGATAGGATCTATTCACATCTGGAAGAAAATAGACTTATCAGTGATAGGCAGCATGGTTTTGTGCAGGGAAGGTCATGTCTTACAAACCTAAGATAATTATTTGAGGAAGTGACAAAGTTAATTGATGAGGGAAGGGCTGTAGATGTCATATACATGGACTTTAGTAAGGCGTTTGATAAGGTTTCCCATGGCAGGTTGATGGAAAAAGTGAAGTCGTATGGGGTTCAGGGTGTACTAGCTAGATGGATAAAGAACTGGCTGGGCAACAGGAGACAGAGAGTAGTGGTGGAAGGGAGTGTCTCAAAATGGAGAAGGGTGACTAGTGGTGTTCTACAGGGATCCGTGCTCGGACCACTGTTGTTTATGATCTACATAAATGACCTGGAGGAAGGTATAGGTGGTCTGATTAGCAAGTTTGCAGATGATACTAAGATTGGTGGAGTTGCAGATAGCGAGGAGGACTGTCAGAGAATACAACAAAATATAGTTAGATTGGAGAGTTGGGCATAGAAATGGCAGATGGAGTTCAATCCAGGCAAATGCGAGGTGATCCATTTTGGAAGATCTAACTCAAGAGCGGACTATATGGTCAATGGAAGGGTCCTGGGGAAAATTGATGTATAGAGAGATCTGGGAGTTCAGGTCCATTGTACCCTGAAGGTGGCAACGCAGGTTGATAGAGTGGTCAAGAAGGCATACAGCATGCTTGCCTTCATCGGACGGGGTATTGAGTACAAGAGTCGCAGGTCATGTTACAGTTGTATAGGACTTTGGTTAGGCTACATTTGGAATACTGCGTGCAGTTCTGGTCGCCACATTACCAGAAGGATGTGGATGCTTTGGAGAGGGTGCAGAGGAGGTTCACCAGGATGTTGCCTGGTATGGAGGGTGCTAGTTATGAAGAAAGGTTGAGTAGATTAGGATTTTTTTTCGTTAGAAAGACGGAGGTTGAGGGGGGACCTGATTGAGGTCTACAAAATTATGAGAGGTATGGACAGGGTGGATAGGAACAAGTTTTTTCCAAGAGTGGCGGTGTCAGTTACAAGGGGTCACAATTTCAAGGTGAGAGGGGGAAAGTTTAAGGGAGATGTGCGTGGAAAGTTTTTTATGCAGAGGGTGGTGGGTGCCTGGAACGCTTTACCAGCGGAGGTGGCAGAGGCGGGCACGATAGCATCATTTAAGAGACATCTAGACAGGTATATGAACGGGCGGCAACAGAGGGAAGTAGACCTTGGAAAATAGGAGACAGGTTTAGATAAAGGATCTGGATCGGCGCAGGCTGGGAGGGCCGAAGGGCCTGTTCCTGTGCTGTAATTTTATTTTTTCTTTGTTTATCTAAACTATTTAATCTAAAGAGTTTCCACTCAAATGTTTGGGAAGTTGAAGTCACCCTGTGACTTCTGCACCTTTCCAAAATCTGTTTCCCAATCTGTTCCTCCACATCTCTGCTGCTATTGGGGGGCCTATAGAAAACTCCCAACAAGGTGACTACTCCTTTCCTATTTCTGACTTCAACCCATGTGCATGGGTTTCCTCCGGGTGCTCCAGTTTCCTCCCACAGTTCAAAGATGTGCAGGTTAGGTGGATTGGCCATGCTAAATTGCCCTTAGTATCCAAAATTGCCCTTAGTGTTGGGTCGGGTTACCGGGTTATGGAGATAGGGTGGAGGTGTGGGCTTTGGTAGGGTGCTCTTTCCAAGAGCCGGTGCAGACTCGATGGGCCGAATGGCCTCCTTCTGTACTGTAACTTCTATGACCTCAGTTGGCAGATCCCCCTCGAACTGCCTTTCTGCAGCTGTTACACTATCTCTAATTAAAAATGCCACCCCCCACCTCTTTTACCATCCTCCCTAATCTTGTTGAAACATCTATAACCAGGGACCTCCAACAACCATTTCTGCCCCTCTTCTATCCAAGTTTCCGTGATGGCCACCACATCGTAGTCCAAGTACCGATCCATGGCTTAAGTTCACCCCCTTATTCCTGATGCTTCTTGCATTAAAGTATACACACTTCAACCCATCTCCTTGCCTGCAAGTACTCTCCTGTGTCAGTGTTACCTTACCCACTGCGTCACTAGACACTTTGGCGTCCTGAATATCGGCTTCCTTAGTTGCTGGTCTACAAATCCGGTTCCCACTCCCCAGCCAAATTAGTTTAAACCCTCCCGATGAGTACTAGAAAACCTCCCTACCAGGATATTGGTGCCCCTCTGGTTCAGATGCAACCCGCCCTGCTTGTATAGGTCCCACCTTCCCCAGAATGCGCTCCAATTATCCAAATACCTGAAACCCTCCCTCCGACACCATTCCTGCAGCCACGTGTTCAACTGCACTCTCTCCCTATTCCTCGCCTCGCTATCACGTGGCACCAGCAACAAACCAGAGATGACAACTGGCCTTATGAAACTGCTGAAAGAAAGAGACCTGACTCCTGTCAGAACCAAGCAGAAACTCTGGCTGTATTGCTTCAGAAGCTGCTCCTCAGCTTGTTTCAGCTCACCGCCCAGCCACACGACTATCTGAGCCTGAACAACTGACTGCTTCAACCCTTGGTGCCTCCCATTAATTATACTTTCTAACCAACTGAACACAATAGGCGGGATTCTCCGATCCACCGTGTTGGGGCGGAGAATCCCCGGGGAGAGACGTGAATCCTGCTCCGCCGCTCCGACGCCAGCTGCCATATTCTCCGGTGCAGATTTTAGGGCAAGGGTGGGGTTCATGCCACGCCGGTCGGGGGCCATTGGCAGCGCCCCCCCCGGCAATTCTCCGGGCTCGAATGGCCGAGCAGTCGCCTGTTTTTGGCCAGTCCCGCAACACAGTGGGACCTGGCTGGTAAGGCGGCTGGGGTGGTTTTCAGGGGGGCATGGGGCCCACGGTGCCTGGCCTGCGATCAGGGCCGACCGACCTGCGGGAGGGCCTGTGCCGTGGGGGCACCTCTCCCTTCCACGCCGGCCCCTGTAGGGCTTGGCCATTGCTGGCACGGAGAAGACACCCCACTGCGCACGCGCCAGAATATGCCGGCCGGTCTGCGCATACGCGGAACCACGCCGGTGGTTCTATGCATGTGCTCACTCTCGCAGTCCCTTCGGCGCCGGCTGGTGCTGCGCCAACCCCTCCTACACCGCACCACAGATACCCTCCTCCTCCCCTTCCCTTCCTCCTCCCTTTCATTCCTTCCTCCTCCCCTTCACACCCTCCACCCCTTCATTCCCTCCTACTCCCCTTCACCCTCTCCTACTCCCCTTCACTCTCTCCTACTCCCCTTCACCCCCTCCTACTCCCCTTCACCCCCTCCTACTACCCTTCATCCCCTCCTACTCCCCTTCACTCCCAAGAACCCGGGACCCTGGCAAAGTAAAAAAATCACTTTGCTCAGAATTGTTCCTCGAAGCTCAACCCCAGATCAGACAGTGCAGTAGAAGGCACAGTCTCCAGTGATGAAACATCATTGTTTTTACTCCAACAAACAGAGAAAAATATTTTTTTGGCGACATCGCCAGCACTTGAAAAAATGCAAACTGATGCTCCATTTAAACTAAATGCAGTTGAAGAGGACAAATGGCTGCTACGACTTGAAGTGAATGGTGCAGTGGTCCGATTGAAGTTAGACACTGGTCCCAAAGCCAATTTAATCAGCATGACTAATTTCAAAAATCTAAAAATTCAGCCGTTTAGAAGAAATACAAAATATCTCTGAGAGATTATAATGGTTCAAGTATTAAATGTTGGTGTTTGCGACCTGAGTGTGGTGGTGAAGAAAACAGTTTATTCTGTCCCGTTCTGTGTTGTATCCGAGGGCCCGGATTCATTGTTAGGTGGTCAGTCTGTGAAGAATTAGGTCCAGTGCAGTTGGTATATTGCCTCCACACAGGATTGGATCAACACTCCAATGACTCTGACAACATATGGGCAGCACGGTAGCACTGTTGCTTCACAGCTCCAGGATTCCAGGTTTGATCCCGGCTTTGGTCACTGTCAGTGTGTCCTCTGCAGGTTCCCCCCTGTTTCTACGTGGGTTTCCTCCGGGTGCTCCAATTTCTTCCCACAAGTCCCAAAACACATGCTTGTTAAGTAATTTGGACATTCTGAATTCTCTCTAAGTGTACATTGAGCAGGAGTAGGCCATATGGCCCCTCGAGCCTGCTCCGCCATTCAATGCGATCATGGCTGATCTTTTGTGGACTCAGCTCCCCTTTCCGGCCCGAACACCATAATCCTTAATCCCTTTATTCTTCAAAAAACAATCTATCTTTATCTTAAATACATTTAATGAAGGAGATTCGACTGCTTCACTGGGCAAGGAATTCCATAGATTCACAACCCTTTGGGTGAAGAAGTTCCTCCTAAACTCAGTCCTAAATCTACTTCCCCTTATTTTGAGGCTATGCCCCCTAGTTCTGCTCTCACCCGCCAATGGAAACAACCTGCCTGCATCTATCCTATCTATTCCCTTCATAATTTTATATGTTTCTATAAGATTCCCCCCTCATCCTTCTAAATTACAACGAGTACAGACCCAGTCTACTCAACCTCTCCTCGTAATCCAACCCCTTCAGCTCTGGGATTAACCTAGTGAATCTCCTCTGCACACCCTCCAGCGCCAGTACGTCCTTTCTCAAGTAAGGAGACCAAAACTGAACACAATACACCAGGTGTGGCCTCACTAACACATTATACAATTGCAGCATAACCTCCCTCGTCTTAAACTCCATCCGTTTAGCAATGAAGGACAAAATTCCATTTGCTTTCTTAATCACCTGTTGCACCTGTAAACCAGCTTTTTGCGACTCATGCACTAGCACACCCAGGTCTCTCTGCACAGCAGCATGCTTTAATATTTTATCATTTAAATAATAATCACTTTTGCTGTTTTTCCTACCAAAATGGATAACCTCACATTTGTCAACATTGTATTCCATCTGCCAGACCCTAACCCATTCACTTAACCTGTCCAAATTCCTCTGCAGACTTCTGGTATCCTCTGCACTTTTTGCTTTACCACTTATCTTAGTGTCGTCTGCAAACTTGGACACATTGTCCTTGGTTCCCAACTCCAAATCATCTATGTGAATTGTGAACAATTGTGGGCCCAACACTGATCTCTGAGGGACACCACTATCTACTGATTGCCAACCAGAGAAACACCGATTAATCCCCACTCTTTGCTTTCTATTAATTAACCAATCCTCTGTCCATGCTACTACTTGACCCTTAATGTCATGCATCTTTAACTCATGCAGCAACCTTTTGTGTGGCACCTTGTCAAAGGCTTTCTGGAAATCCAGATATACCACATCCATTAGCTCCCCATTATCTACCACTCTGGTAATGTCCTAAAAAAATTCCACCAAATTACTTAGGCACGACCTGCCCTTTATGAACCCATGCTGCGTCTGCCCAATGGGACAATTTCCATCCAGATGCCTCGCTATTTCTTCTTTGATGATAGATTCCAGCATCTTCCCTACTACCGAAGTTAAGCTCACTGGCCTATAATTACCCGCTTTCTGCCTACCTCCTTTTTAAATAGTGGTGTCACGTTTGCCAATTTCCAATCCACCGGGACCACCCCAGAGTCTAGTGAATTTTGGTAAATTATCACTACTGCATTTGCAATTTCCCTAGCCATCTCTTTCAGCACTCTGGGATGCATTCCATCAGGGCCAGGAGACTTGTCTACCTTTAGCCCCATTATCTTGCCCATCACCACCTCCTTAGTGATAACAATCCTCTCAAGGTCCTCACCTGTCATAGCCTCATTTCTATCAGTCACTGGCATGTTATTTGTGTCTTCCACTGTGCAGACCAACCCAAAAAACCTGTTCAGTTCCTCAGCCATTTCCTCATCTCCCATTATTACATCTCCCTTCTCATTGTCTAAAGGACCAATATTTACCTTAACCACTCTTTTTTGTTTCATATATTTGTAGAAACTTTTACTATCTGTTTTTATATTCTGAGCAAGTTTACTCTCATAATCTATCTTACTCTTCTTTATAGCTTTTTTAGTAGCTTTCTGTTGCCTCCAAATGATTTCTCAGTCCTCTACCCTCCCACTAATCTTTGCCACTTTGTATGCTTTTTCCTTCAATTTGATCCTCTCCCTTATTTCCTGAGATATCCACGGTCAATTTTCCCTCTTTCTACCATCCTTCCTTTTTGTTGGCATAAACCTTTGCTGAGCACTGTGAAAAACCACTTGGAAGGTTCTCCACTGTTTCACCATAAAGTCTTTGCTCCCAGTCTACCTTAGCTCGTTCTTCTCTCATCCCAATATAATCTCCTTTGTTTAAGCACAAAACACTAGTATTTGATTTTACCTTCTCACCCTCAATCTGTATTTTAAATTCCACCATATTATGATCGCTCCTTCCGAGAGGCTCCCTAACTATGAGATCATTAATCAATCCTGTCTCATTACACAGGACCAGATCTAGGATCACTTGTTCCCTCGTAGGTTCCATTACATACTGTTCTGGGAAATTATCACGGATCCATTCTATAAACTCCTCCTCAAGGCTGCCTTGACCGACCTGGTTAAACCAATCGACATGTAGATGAAAATCCCCCAGGATAACTACTGTACCATTTCTGCATGCATCAATTATTTCTTTGTTTATTGCCTGCCCCACCATAACATTACTATTTGGTGGCCAATAGACTACTCCTATCAGTGACTTTTTCGCCTTACGATTCTTGATTTCCACCCAAATGGATTCAACCTTATCCTCCCTAGCACCGATGTCATCCCTTACTATTGCCCGGAAGTAATCCTTAATTAACGGAGCTACACCACCTCCCTTATCATCCACTCTGTCCTTCCGAATAGTTTGATACCCTTGGATATTTAACTCCCAGCCGTGACCATCCTTTAACCATGTTTCAGTAATGGCCACAAAATCATAGTCATTTACGATGATTTGCGCCATGAACTCATTTAGCTTATTCTGAATACTTCGAGCACTCAGGTGAAGTACACTCATGTTGGCTTTTATACCTCTGTTTTGAATCTTAACATCTCGATCAGTAACCTCTCCTAAGTTATATTTCTCCTAAGTTCTCCCTCCCCCACCCCCAGAATGTACTGCAGCCGCTCCGAGACATCCTTGACCCTTGCACCAGGGAGGCAACATACCATCCTGGAGCCTCAATTGCATCTGCAGAACCGCCTGTCTATTCCCCTTACCATTGAGTCGCCTATCCCTATAGCCCTGCCAGTCTTCTTCCCGCCCTCCTGCGCAGGAACCTGGCAGCTGCTGCCTTCCCCTGGTAAGCCATCTCCCCCAACACTATCCAAAACGGTATATCTGTTTTTCAGGGAGATGACCGCAGGGGACACCTGCACTGCCTGCTTACTCTTGCTCTGTCTTTTGGTCACCCGTTTTCTATCTCCCTCAATAACTTTCACCTGCGGTGTGACCAACTCGCTAAACGTGCTATCCACGACCTCCTCAGCATCGCGGATGCTCCAAAGTGAGTCCATCCGCAGCTCTCGAGCCGTCAAGCGGTCTAACAGGAGCTGCAACTGAACACACTCCCTGCACGTGGACGTGTCCCTGAGCTCCCACGTCGCACACGAGGAGCATGACACGGGTCTGGGATCTCCTGCCATGTCTTAAACCTTAGGTAAACTTATACAACTACAATTCCAAAAAACGAAAGAAAAATAAATAAATTAGACAAGGAAACGAAAAACTACTTACCAGTCACTTACCAGGGTTAAAAAGCACCTCCTCCCCCCCAAGCTTCGAATTCCCACATAGCTTCATATTCCCAAACTCACTCTTCGCTGTGTCTCACTCTGGCTGTGTCTTCTCTGGCTCACTGGGAGAACTCCTACTATGTACGATCCCTCGGCCACAGAAAAATACTTTTCACTACTTCGGTACATGTGACAATAAATCAAATAGTCAGAGTACGAATGTCAAGATAGATAGGATGAATGCGTGGCTTGAGAGATGGTGCAAGAGGGAGGGATTCAAATTCCTGGGGCATTGGGACCGGTTCTGGGGAGGTGGGACCAGTACAAACCGGACGGTCTGCACCTGGGCAGGACTGGAACCGATGTCCTGGGGGGGTGTTTGCTAGAGCTGGCGGGGAGGGTTTAAACTAATGTGGCAGGGGGATGGGAACCGATGCAGGAAGTTGGAAAGTAGTAAAACAGGGACAGAAGCAAAAGGAAGTAAGGGGGAAAATGCAAGGCAGAGAAGACATAGTCAAAAATCAAAATGGACGACAGTACAAGGTACAGTGACTGAGGCGAGCTCAGTGAATAGGCCCAGTGATACTAAAAGGAATAAAACTGGAGATGTTAAGATTCAAAACAGAGGTAATACAACCAACATAAGTGTACTTTACCTGAATGCTTGTAGTATTCGGAATAAAGTAAATGAGTTGATGGCGCAAATCATCGTGAATGAGTATGTATGGTGATATGATTTGCATACCTGTTTGCCATTGGGCCAGAACATCGGCTTACCATTGGCCCTGGTCGGTCATGTGCCTCTCGACCGATTGGCCGAGAGGCTGAGTTAACCACGCCTCCATTAACGAGGTATAAATGGTCAGACGCCTGACGATTGCCCCTTTCCATTGTAGACGATCGCAGAGCTGTGTTCTCGTCAATTAAAGCCTGACTTTGGTAAATCACTCGCCTCGCGTACAATCGATGTTACGTCAATTTAATTGACTACGACTTTGAAGATGGAGTTTCGCATCAAGCCCGAATGCCTCCGCATCAGCCCGCAAACTCCGAACTCTGCAGGACTTTTCCAACTCTGGCTGACTTGCCTCGAAGGGTTCCTAGCATCTACAACCCCCCCCCCCCCCCCCCCCCCCCCCCCCAACCGGGGCACAGAAGCTGCAAGTCCTCCACTCCAGCGTGGGTATTGACGCTTACGCAATAATCAAAGAGGAAACGAATTATGATGACGCTATACAAAAGCTAAAAGGACAATTCATCAAACCAGTCAACAGGGTATTCGCCCGACATCTGCTGGCCACCAGAAAGCAGGTCCCCAGTGAGTCTCTAGACCAATATTACCGGGCCCTCCATGCCCTGGGGAGGAATTGCTCCTGTGTAGCGGTCTCGGCTACAGAGCACATGGAGCTACTGATCAGAGACGCTTACGTGGCTGGGATGCTGTCTCCCGCTATCCGCCAGCGGATGCTGGAAAGAGACGAACTCAGTTTAACTGAGACGCTGACTCTCTCCTCCTCTCTGGAGGTCGCAGATCAAAACGCTCGCTCTTATGACCCTGGCCAGGCCTCCTGGCACGCTTCCCACCCGCCACCCGCCGCTGCCGACCTCCCTCAGGCTTGTGCCGTGGGACGCCCCGATAAATCCGTGGGGCCCCGCTGCCTTTTTTACGGGTAAGCAAAACACCCTCGCTCGCGCTGCCCAGCCCGCTCCGCCCTCTGTAAGAGCTGTGGGAAGAAGGGCCACTACTCCACGGTCTGCCAGGCCAAAACGCTGTCTGCAGCGCTTCTGGAAGCTGCACAGCACTCCCCCCCCCCCCCCCCCCGCCCCTCTGCAACCGGCCTGTGCGCCTCTCTCTCTCCCCAGGGCCGCCCCAGCCGCTCCTGACTCGCGCCCCAGAGCCGCTCCACCTCACCCAGCTCCTCCCGACTCGCGCCCCGCCGGCCGACAAGCGCACCTCCCCACGCCCTCCCGGTCCCTGCATGTCCCCCGCGCGTACCTCTCCCCCCCCCGCTCCCGGGCCCCGGCACCCGACCGGCTCACCTCTCCGGGCCCCCCAGTCCCTGCCTGCCCGCCGCGTATGTTTCTCCCCCCCGCCCCCAGGCCCCGGCTCCCGTCCTGCGCGCCTCCCCAGCCCCTCCAGGTCTCTGCCGGCCCGCTGCGCACGTTTCTCCCCCCCGCCCCCGGGCCCCGGCGCCCGACCGGCTCGCCTCTCCGGGCCCCCCCGGTCCCTACCTACCCGCCGCGCGAATCTTCTCCCCCCCGCCCCCGGCCTCCTGCACCCGGCCTGCGCGCCTCACCTCCCCCGCTCGCAGCTGCTCCACCCGGCTCACCGGCAATGCTAGCTCCGCCCCCAGCGGCCACGAGGGCTTCCTGTGCGCCACCATCTTGGGGCGGCGACCCCACGTGCGGGTCCTGTGCGCCGCCATCTTGGGGCGCAGACTTCACGTATGGATCCAGGCCACCGACTTCCGGGACTGCCACGCAAGGTCCCTCCAGCATCGACTCGGACGGCGACGACGGATTTTCTCCGCGGCTCGAAGCCGTTCAACTCGACCAGTCACGTCCACGCACGCTCGCCAAAACGACAACGCTGATCCACCTCAACGGCCACGAGACGGGCTGCCTGCTGGACTCCGGGAGCACGGAAAGCTTCGTTCACCCTGACACGGTAAGACACTGCGCGCTCCCTGTCCATCCTGTAAAACACAAAATCGGGTTAGCCTCAGGTTCGCACTCCGTCCACATCACCGGCTGCTGCATCGCGGACATCACGGTCCAAGGGAAGGTTTTTAAAAATTATAAATTCCTTGTCCTCCCTGACCTTTGCGCACCGGCACTCCTAGGACTGGACTTCCAGTGCAACCTGCAGAGCTTGACCTTTCAATTCGGCGGCCCTATACCCCCCCTCACTGTCTGCAGCCTCGCGTCCCTCAAAGTGGACCCCCCCTCCTTGTTTGCTAATCTCACCCCCGATTGCAAACCCGTCGCGACACGGAGCAGACGGTACAGCGCCCAGGACCGATCCTTCATCAGGTCCGAGGTCCAGAGGTTGCTGACGGAAGGGGTCATCGAGGCCAGCAACAGTCCCTGGCGAGCCCAAGTGCTGGTGGTCCGGACGGGGGAGAAAAACCGGATGGTCATCGATTATAGCCAAACCATTAACCGGTTTACGCAACTGGACGCGTATCCTCTCCCCCGTATTTCCACCATGGTAAACGAGATCGCGACATACAAGGTCTTCTCCACTGTGGACCTTAAGTCCGCTTATCACCAGCTCCCCATCCGCGCGAGTGACCGACTGTACACCGCGTTCGAGGCTGATGGGCGCCTCTACCACTTCCTTAGGGTTCCGTTTGGTGTCACAAATGGGGTCTCGGTCTTCCAACGGAAGATGGACCGAATGGTCGACAAGTTCGGATTACGGGCTACCTTCCCGTATCTCGATAATGTCACCATCTGCGGCCACGACCAGCAGGACCATGACGCCAACCTCCAGAAATTCCTCCAAACCGCAAAACTCCTTAACCACACGTGCAATAAGGATAAGTGCGTGTTTAGCACCGACCGTCTAGCCATCCTCGGCTACATAGTGCGTAACGGAGTGATAGGCCCCGACCCCGAACGCATGCGCCCCCTAATGGAACTCCCTCTCCCCAATACCCCCAAATCCCTCAAACGCTGCCTGGGGTTCTTCGCATACTACGCCCAATGGGTTCCCAATTACGCTGACAGGGCCCGTCCCCTCATGCAAACCACGACATTCCCGCCGTCGACGGAGGCCTGTCAGGCCTTTAGCCGCATCAAAGCAGACATCGCAAAGGCCACGATGCGCGCCATCAACGCGTCCCTCCCCTTCCAGGTCGAGAGCGACGCATCAGAAGTTGCTCTGGCGGCCACCCTGAACCAAGCGGGCAGAACCGTGGCCTTCTTCTCCAGAACCCTCCAGGCTTCCGAACTCCGCCACCCCTCTGTGGAAAAGGAAGCCCAGGCCATAGTCGAAGCCGTGCGACATTGGAGGCACTATTTGGCCAGCAGGAGGTTTACCCTCCTCACAGACCAACGGTCAGTAGCCTTCATGTTTGATAATGCACAAAGGGGCAAGATCAAAAATGACAAGATTTTACGGTGGCGGATCGAGTTGTCCACGTACAACTATGATATCTTGTATCGTCCTGGGAAGCTCAATGAGCCTCCTGATGCCCTGTCCCGCGGTACCTGCGCCAGCGCGCAGACAGACCGCCTTTGCTCCCTCCACGCGGACCTCTGCCATCCAGGGGTGACCCGCCTACACCATTTCATTAAGGCCGGCAACCTGCCCTACTCCATCGAGGAAGTCAGGGCAGTAACCCGTGACTGCCACATCTGCGCCGAGTGCAAACCGCACTTCTACCGCCCCGAGCGCGCACACCTGATCAAAGCATCCCGCCCCTTCGAACGTCTTAGCATTGACTTCAAGGGGCCCCTTCCCTCTAACAACCGCAACATTTACTTCCTGGCGGTTATCGACGAATACTCCCGCTTCCCCTTTGCCATTCCCTGTCCCGACATGACATCGACCGTCATTAAGGCCCTCCTCTCCATCTTCTCACTGTTCGGCTACCCCGCGTACATACACAGCGATCGGGGGTCCTCCTTTATGAGCGACGAGCTGCGTCAATTCCTGCTCGACAGGGGCATCGCCTCTAGCAGGACGACCAGCTATAACCCCCGGGGTAACGGACAGGTCGAGCGGGAGAATGGTACCATCTGGAAGACCATACTACTGGCCCTCCGGTCTAGAAATCTCCCTATTTCCCGATGGCAAGAGGTGATCCCCGATACCCTACATTCTATCCGCTCACTGCTCTGTACTGCTACTAATCAGACACCTCATGAACGTCTTCTTGTTTTCCCCAGGAAGTCATCCTCCGGATCCCCTCTCCCGACGTGGCTGGTCACCCCCGGGCCCATCTTGCTCCGGAAGCATGTGCGGGTGCACAAGTCCGACTCGTTGGTGGAACAAGTCCAGTTACTCCACGCTAACCCGCAGTACGCGTATGTGGAGCACCCCGACGGTCGGCAGGACACGGTCTCCCTCCGGGACCTGGCACCCGCCGGCGTGCGGCCTTCCCCCCCACCACAGACCCCCCCTCCCCTTTTTCACCCCAGCACCCCACTCAGCTTCCCCATCCCTCATCCATGGCGTCTCCGTTGCCAGCTCAGGTGACGGAGACTACTCGAAGTCTATCGCTCACGGACTCCAGGACATCAGCAGGACCATCGGCCGATCCGACGTCAACTCCTCCACTGCGGCGCTCGGCCAGGACGTCAAGGACCACCAAAAGACTGATCGAATCCTTCTAGAGTTCTACAGCCCCATGGACTTTTGTAAATATCGTTATGTCTGGGCCAGTGGGAAGCCCCCAAATTTGATAAGGGTAAGAAGAGAAAATGTATTCTCCTGACGGCTACTCATATCACCAGTTCTCTCCCCCCCCCACCCCGGGTCTCGTTCACACCACCACCCCCGCCTTCCTTCTACGCAAGGGGTGAATGTGGTGATATGATCTGCATACCTGTCTGCCATTGGGCCGGAACGTCGGCTTACCATTGGCCCTGGTCAGTCATGTGCCTCTCGACCGATTGGCCGAGAAGCTGAGTTAACCACGCCTCCATTAACGAGGTATAAATGGTCAGACGCCTGACGATCGTCCTTTCCATTGTAGACGATCGCAGAGCTGTGTTCTAGTCTATTAAAGCCTGACTTTGGTAAAGCACTCGCCTCGCGTACAATTGATGGCACATCACTATGATTAAGTGGCCATTACTGAAACATGGTTAAAGGATGGTCACGTCTGGGAGCATAAGATAAAGATGCATGGCATTAAGGGTAAAGTAGTCGCATGGATCTCATTGAATGGCGGAGCAGGCTCAAGGGGCCAGATGGCCTACTCCTGCTCCTAATTCTTATGTTAGAACATAGAACATTACAGCGCAGTATGGGCCCTTCGGCCCTCGATGTTGCGCCGACCCGTGAAACCATCTGAAGCCTATCTGACCTACACTATTCCATTTTCATCCATATGTCTATCCAGTGACCACTTAAATGTCCTTAAATTTGGCGAGTCTACTACTGTTGCAGGCAGGGCGTTCCACACCCCTACTACTCTCTGAGTAAAGAAACTGCCTCTGACATCTGTCCTATATCTACCACCCCTCAATTTAAAGCTATGTCCCCTCGTGTTGGTCATCACCATCCGAGGAAAAAGACTCTCACTGTCCACCCTATCTAACCCTCTGACTATCTTATATGTCTCTATTAAGTCACCTCTCAGCCTTCTCCTCTCTAACGAAAACAACCTCAAGTCCCTGAGCCTTTCCTCGTAAGACCTTCCCTCCATACCAGGCAACATCCTAGTAAATCTCCTCTGAACCCTTTCCAAAGCTTCCACATCCTTCCTATAATGTGGTGACCAGACAAGCGGCCGCACCAGAGTTATGTACAGCTGCAACATGACCTTGTGGCTCCGAAACTCAATTCCCCTACTGATAAAGGCTAGCACACCATATGCCTTCTTAACAGCCCTATTAACCTGGGTGGCAACTTTCAGGGATTTATGTACCTGGATGCCGAGATCTCTCTGTTCATCTACACTACCAAGAATCTTGCCATTAGCCCAGTACTCTGCATTCCTGTTACTCCTTCCAAAGTGAACCACCTCACACTTTTACGCATTAAACTCCATCTGCCACCTCTCAGCCCAGTTCTGCAGCTTATCTATGTCCCTCTGTAACCTATAACATCCTTCAGCACTATCCACAACTCCACCGACCTTCATGTCATCTGCAAATTTACTAACCCATCCTTCTACACCCTCTTCCAGGTCATTTATAAAAATGACAAACAGAAGTGGCCCCAAAACAGATCCTTGCGGTACACCACTAGTAACTGAACTCCAGAATGAACATTTGCCATCAACCACCACCCTCTGTCTTCTTTCAGCTAGCCAATTACTGATCCAAACCGCTAAATCACCTTCAATCCCATACTTCCATATTTTCTGCAATAGCCTACCGTGGGGAACCTTATCAAACGCCTTACTGAAATCCATATACACCACATCAACCGCTTTACCCTCATCCACCTGTTTGGTCACCTTCTCAAAAAACTCAATAAAACACAAAACCGTGTTGAGTATCGCTAATCAACTTGTTCTTTTTAAGATGATTATAAACCCTATCTCTTATAACCTTTTCCAACATTTTACCCACAACCGAAGTAAAGCTCACAGGTCTATAATTACCAGGGTTGTCTCTACTCCCCTTCTTGAACAAGGGGACAAAATTTGCTATCCTCCACTATTCCTGTCGACAAAGACGACATAAAGATCAAGGACAAAGGCTCTGCAATCTCCTCCCTGGCTTCCCAGAGAATCCTAGGATAAATCCCACCTGGCCCAGGGGACTTATCTATTTTTACACTTTCTAAAATTGCTAACACCTCCTCCTTGTGAACCTCAATCCCATGTAGCCTGGTTGACTGTACCTGAGTATTCTCCTCGACAACATTGTCTTTCTCCAGTGTAAACACTGACAAAAATTTTTTCCATTTAACGCTTCCCCTATCTCCTCTGATTCCACACACAACTTTCCACTACTATCCTTGATTGGCTCTAATCTTACTCTATTCATTCTTTTGTTCCTGATATACCTATAGAAAGCCTTAGGGTTTTCCTTGATCCTATCCGCCAACGACTTTTCGTGTCCTCTCCTCGCTCTTCTTAACTCTCCCTTTAGGTCCTTCCTGGCTAACTTGTAACTCTCAAGTGCCCTAACTGAGCCTTCATGTCTCATCCTAACATAAGCCTTCTTCTTCCTCTTGACAAGTGCTTCAGCTTCCTTAGTAAACCACGGTTCCCTTGCTCGACAACTTCCTTCCTGCCTGACGGGTACACACTTATCAAGGACACGCAGTAGCTGTTCCTTGAAAAAGCTCCACATTTCGATTGTACCCATCCCCTGCAGTTTCCTTCCCCATCCTATACATCCTAAATCTTGCCGAATAGCATCACATATAGCCTTTCCCCAAGCTATAATTCTTGCCTTGCGGTATATACCTATCCCTGCCCATCGCTAAAGTAAACATAACCGAATTGTGATCACTATCACCAAATATCACTATCACTGACCCATCTATAGTACTCGAACTATAGTATTTCCAGTCAATATTTGGAAAGTTAAAGTCCCCTATAACAACTACCCTGTTACTCTCGCTCCTGTCGAGAATCATCTTTGCAATCCTTTCCTCTGCATCTCTGGAGCTATTCGGAGGTCTATAGACAACTCCCAACAGGGTGACCTCTCCTCTACTGTTCCTAACCTCGGCCCATACTACCTCAGTAGACAAGTCCTCAAACGTCCCTTCTGCCGCCGTAATACTTTCCTTGATTAACAATGCCACACCCCCCCCTCTTTTACCATCTTCTCTGTTCTTACAGAAACATCTAAATCCTGGAACCTGCAACAACCATTCCTCTCCCTGCTCTACCCATGTCCCCGAAATCGCCACATCGAGATCCCAGGAACCAACCCATGCTGCAAGCTCACCCACCTTATTCAGGATGTTCCTGGCGTTGAAGTAGACACACTTCAAACCAGCGTCTTGCTTGCCGGTGCCCTCTTTCGAACTTTTAACCCTATCCCTTACCTCACTACTCTCAACATCCTGTACACTGGGACTACAATTTAGGTTCCCATCCCCCTGCTGAATTAGTTTAAACCCCACCGAAGAGCACTCGCAAATCTCCCCCCCAGGATATTGGTACCTCTCTGGTTCAGGTGAAGACCATCCTGTTTGTAGAGATGCCATCTACCCCAGAATGAGCCCCAATTATCCAGGAAACCAAAACCCTCCCTCCTGCACCATCCCTGTAGCCACGTGTTCAACTCCTGTCTCTCCTTATTTCTCACTTCGCTAGCACGTGGCACGGGTAACAACCCAGAGATAACAACTCTGTTTGTTCTAGCTCTCAGCTTCCACCCTAGCTCCCTGAATTTCTCTCTCAAATCCCCATCTCTCTTCCTACCTATGTCGTTGGTACCTATGTGGACCACGACTTGAAGCTGCTCCCCCTCCCCCTTAAGGATCCCAAAAACACGATCAGAGACATCACGAACCCTGGCACCTGGGAGGCAACACACCAACCGTGAGTCTCTTTCATTCCCACAGAACCTCCTGTCTGTTCCTCTAACTATGGAGTCCCCAATGACAGGTGCTCTGTTCCTCTTCTCCCTTCCCTTCTGAGCAACAGGGACAGACTCTGTGCCAAAGACCTGTGCCCCATTGCTTACCCCTGGTAAGTCCCCCCCTCCCAACAGTATCCAAAACGGTATACTTGTTATTGAGGGGAACGGCCACAGGGGATCCCTGCACTGCCTGCCGGTTCCCTCTCGTTCCCCTGACGGTAACCCATCTACCTTCTTCTTTTACCTGAGGTGTGACTACCTCCCTATAACTCCTCTCAATAACCTCCTCCGCCTCCCGAATGATCCGAACTTCATCCAGCTCCAGGTCCCTAACGCGGTTCTCGAGGAGCTGGAGTTGGGTGCACTTCCTGCAGATGTAGTCAGAAGGGACACTCGAGGTGACCCTTTCCTCCCACATTCTGCAGGAGGAACATTCAACTGCCCTGACCTCCATTCCCACTGAACTAACTTCCCAAATACTGAAAACGAAAGAAAACTTTTTTAAAAACTTGTTAGTTTAGCAACCCGACGGACAGAACTTTTTTTTTGGTTAGAGGAGGAGGATGGGTGGGAGACACTACGTAAGTAGTGTTTCGGGTAAAGCTGTCACTCGAGAACAGCCCCTTCACAAACCACCTTCCACTTAACGCTGACCGCACTGCACGCATGCAAATCTCCCCGGAACAGCCAATCAGAAGCTCTGCTCTGCTGCCCTCTGCTGGATGCTTGCCTTCACTCGAACTCCTTGGGTCACTTGCACAGGTACACCTTGAACTTACGCTGACCGCACTGCACGTATGCAAATCTCCCCGGAACAGCCAATCAGAAGCTCTGCTCTGCTGCCCTCTGTTCTTATGTTAAATCAATCAAATGCTGTTGTTCGTCTGATTGTATATACTTAACCCACAGTGAATGTTAATAAATGGTTTATAGTTTTAGCTACAAGTGTTCTTGTAATAAATTAGGCCATCTGACAAGAACGTTGCAACTAATGAGATAGTTGATGCATTGGTTTTAATTTTCCAAAATTCCTTAGATTCCAGGAAGGTTCCATTCGATTGGAATATGGCCAATGCAATGCCTTTATTCAAAAAGGGAGGGAGGCAGAAATCGGGAGAGTACAGGTCAGTTAACTTAACATCTGTTGTTTGCAAAATATTAAAAGTTGTTATTAAAGGTGTTGGGCACAATTCACAGTAAAAATGCTCAACTGTGATGTTGGGAATGTTTGACGGGGTTTTAGCGACAGCCGCAATGCCAAGATAGAGACCGCTATTCGATGGCACGTGGCCATTTCTTTGGGCCTTGGGGAGTTGCTCCGCATTGAGACCACACTCCGCAGAGACAGGCGCCATTTTAAACGTCTGCACGCTCACTGCACCCCCACCCCCCCCCCCCATTGAGGACTTTCCACTTTCAGGACCACCCCCATTAAATGCCCCAACCTATCTGTTATATCCCTTTATATCCCCATTTTAAGGGCAAGGACCCCGAAGCTCTCACCTCTGGCAGTGAAGCCTCCAAGGCACAGCTACTGATTCCTGGCAGGTGGGGGACTGCGGCAGTGTCATCTTTACACGCCAGCGAGGGGGTGATCCAGGTCCTGCCGTGCATCGAGGGTCAAGTGACTTATGGAAGGTGCCGCACCCAGCGCAAAGTCCCCTTTGGGTCTCTCCCGTGATTTACCCGTCACGCCTGGCGGCACAGTGGGAAAACCATGCTCGTTTTGGGAGGGCCTTTGGAAAAATTCAAAGCAACCGGTCGGTGGCAACATGGTTTCAGAAAGGGAAATTGTGTTTAACCAATTTATTGGAGTTCTTTGAAGGGGTAACATGTGCTGTGGATAAAGGGGAACCTGTGGTTATACTGTACTTAGATTTCCCAACAGCATTGGATGAGGTGCCGCAGAAAATTGAATTGAAGAGACTACAAGCTCATTGTGTCGGAGATAACATTAGATAAGCATGCAGGTGCAGCAGGCGGTAAAGAAGGCAAAAGGTATGTTGGTATTCATCTTGTTACAACACCCTGGGTGAGTGAGTGGTCAACTTCAGACCCACAGACCCCAGAGTCCCAACATCAGCAAATTAACCAATAATTGATATTTTCAGGAGACTATTAACCCTTGACTGTTCCAATGAGTTACAAACACCAGATTTATAAGTAAAATATTAACAAACTATTTGTCAATAAAAAGGAGAAAAGATGAACATAAAAGGAAACGACAGGATAATTGTCAACCAGAATGCCTAATCCCAAGATCCCGTCCCACCCTCTACCCAGACACACACAAGACAAACACCAGGAAAGGGTCAGCGAGGAATAAAATAAAACAGGGATTAAAAGGGGTAGGTCTGAAATGTGTCTTCACTCTGTGGGTGCAGTTTCTGGGAAATACTGCCATGTGAGAGTACCTTTAAGAAATGGGTGCTTCTAAATGGGTGTTTATATAAATATCTGTCGTGAGAGTACCTTAAAGAAATGAGTGTTTACTACTGCAGTGATGTCAGAGAGTGGGTGGAGCTGGGCTGTCTGTCAGCTTTATACTTTCGTTTTAGGCTGTTTGCTGCAGGGTGCGTTTTAGTTTTGTTTTCAGTGTTGGAGCTGAAGCCAGACAGAGCAGGTGTACTGCTGTTCTCTCTGCCATGAAAAGACTATCTCTTGATCATTTGATGAATTCAGAATTATAAATGTTCTCAGTAGTGAATGTAAACCTGATGTGCTTCTGTTAAAAGGTGTTTCTTTTGTCTTCTGGATATTGTTTGGTGAAATTATTAAGGATTACTTAGGGTTGAATTCTTTGGGGGTTTTAAAAAGTTAACTTGAGTTCGTAGAATAAACATTGTTTTGCTTTATAAAATACTTTTCCATTTCTGCTGTACCACACCTGTAGAGTGGGCCATGTGCTCCCCATACCACAATCTATTAAAAGTTGTGGTTCAGGTGAACTCCATGATACACTTTGGGGTTCTTGAAAACCCTGGCCCATAACAATAGGTTTACTCAAGAGGTTCAGGTTGGCGCAATTCCATCCTTTGACCACCAGATGGTGTTGCACCTCAGAATTCCCGTACCAGCCTCCGCAGACAGGCGCCGGAATGTGGCGACAAGGGGCTTTTCACAGTAACTTCATTGAAGCCTACTCGTGACAATAAGCGATTTTCATTTCAATTCCAGGTCAGTGCAGTTCCTGTCGCCGGCCACCAGATGGTGATGTATACCAGGTACTCAGGTGGGTGCACGTCCGCCTTTCTACCAGCAGACGGAGCTTTCACCTCCCTGTGGGAACAAACCAGCTCTGGTCCTGGAATTCAGCAGTTTTCACTGACTTGGGGCGGGATTCCCCAACCCCCCGCCGGGTCGGAGAATGGCCGGGAGGCGGCGTGAATCCTGCCCCCGCTGGCTGCCGAATTCTCTGGTGCCAGGGATTTGGCGGGTTCAGCTGGCAGTTTTTGGCCAGTCCCGCAGGTGGCCTCCAGGGTCCTTGGGGGGAGGGGGGGGGGCGCAGGGGGATCTGGCGCCGGAAGGTGCCCCCATGGTGGCTTGGCCCGCGATCGGGGCCCACCGATCCGCAGGGGGGCCTGTACCGTGGGGGCACTCTGTTGTCCCACGTCGGCTGCTGTGGTCGTCTGTGATGCGGAGATGAACCCCCTGCGCATGCGCTGGGATGACACGGAAACAGGCTGGCGCTCCCGCGCATGCGCCACCTCCCGCCGGCCAGCGGAGACCCTTCAGCGCCGGTTGCGTGGTGCCAATCTCCTTCCCCGCTGGCTGGCGGGGCACAAACCACTCCGGGGCAGGCCTAGCTCCTGAAGGTGCGGAGGAGTCTGCACCTTTGGGGCGGCCCGACGACAGAGTGGCTCACACCAGTCCTCGGCGTCGCGACCCCCCTCCCTGCCGGGTAGGGGAGAATCCCGCCCCTCATTCCTGTACAAGACCCAGGCGGCTTCATCACAAATGTTTCCACCTTGAGCTTCAATTCTTCAGCTCTTCCCAGCCCCTGACACACAGGTTCAGCCCTCCAAACCTGTGCCGATCACGATGCCCTAAGTAGACAATACCTTCGGCCCTTACTCAGTCTGTATCCCTCTGTTCCCGTCCTATTCATGGACCCATCCTGAAGCCTCTTAAATGTTGCTAATGTGCTGCTTCCACCACATCCACTGGCAGCGCGTTCCAGGCACCCACCACTCTCTGTGGGAAACACTTACCCCACACATCTCCCTTAAACTCCCCCTTCTCACCTTGAACCCGTGCCCCACCCCGCCCCTCCCCCCGCCCCCCCTGTGTAATTGACACTTCCACCCTTGGAAAACCCTCTGACTATCCACCCTGTCTGCGCCTCTCATAATTTTGTAAACCTCTATCAGGTCCCCCCTCAGCCTCCGTCTTTCCAGTGAGAACAATCCGAGTTCATTCAACCTCTCATTATACCTAACACCCTGGAGACCAGGCCACATCCTGGTGAACCCTCCCTGCCCCCTCTCCAAAGCTTCCACGGCCTTCTGATAATGTGGTGACCAGAACTGCACACAATACTCCAAATGCAGCCTAACCAAGGTATTATACAGCTGCAACATAGATTTCCCAACTCCTGTACTCAATGCCCCGGCTGATGAAGGCAAGCGTGCCGTATGCCTCCTTAATCACCTTGCCCACCTGTGTTGCCACGTTTAGGGAACTGTGGACCTGCACGCCCAGATCCCTCTGTATGTTAATGTTCCTCAGGGTTCTGCCATTGACAGTATAATTCATACCTAGATTTGATCCTCCAAAATGCATCCCCTCGCATTTGTCCGGATTAAACTCCATCTGCCATTTCTGTGCCCAATCTCCAGTCTATCTGTATCCTGTTGTATCCTCTTACAATCCTCAGCACTATCAGCAACTCCGCCAATCTTCGTGTCCTCCACAAACTTACTAATCAAACCATCCACATTTTCCTCCAGATCAATATATATACTACACACTGAGGTCCCAGCACTGATCCCTCTGGCACATCCACTAGCTACAGATCTCCATTGAGAAATACACCCTTCCACCGCTGATGTCTTGGGTAGGATGGGTCTATGTGGACTGCGTTTGATGCAGTGTAGCGAGAGACAGACTTCCAACACTTGATGAGATGCAACACGATTTTATTTAACATCTAACTATATTACATGCTTGACTGTGGGTTGACACTATTCTGATTTGACTGGAGACCTGAGGATAGCCTGACCAGACTAACTGACTACCCCACGGTGTTTGTACTGGCTGCTGCTCATGAGCTCTGACTGTCTCAGAGGCTGGATCCCGAGAGAGCGGGAAAACTGGTGCCCTCTGGCTTTATAGTGGTCGTATCCTGTCTGGTGATTGGCTGCTGTGTTCTGTGTGTTCACTGCTCATCCTGTGTGTCAATCACTGCCTGTCTGCGCTCCATCAGAGACATGGATGTATATTATGACATCTCCCCCTTTTTTTTGAGAAGTTTGTGTTCAGGTCAATACATATTGAGGTGCATGTGCGTGAAGATGTGTATATGTACGTGACTATATACAGAATATGCTAAAATGGACTCATATACATAGGAAGGTGTCGCTAGTGCAGATGTAGGGCAGATGAAAGAGTAAAAAAACGATATTTACAGATGTCAAAACGATGAGGTAACAAAGTTATGCGACATTCAGTCGATATGTTCAGTCTCTGTGGCGGGCAACAAATTCTGGTTGATCGCCTCAAGGGTGGAACTGGGGCCGCCTATGCTTGGATAGGCGGGACTGCCGCCAATGCGGTGGTCGCAGAGGTCGGCAGGATCGCTGGTAGATCGGTGGCCTCGTGGCAGGGCGCGTCCGGAGGAAGCAGAGTGTGAGGTGGGACATCACGGTCGGGTGGCGGGCGTGGAAGTCTGCGCAGCGCCCGCCTGTTGCGTCGTAGGAAAGAGCCATCAGCCATTCGGGCGAGGAACGATCTCGGGGCCACTTGATTGACCACCACAGCTGTGGCGGACCAGCCACCGTCAGGCAGCTGAACACAAACACGATTAGCAGGGACCAGCTCGGGGAGATCCGTGGCATGGGCGTCGTCTGCCGATTTGTATTGGGCCCGAGACTGCTGCATCCTCTGTATGACCGGGAAGTTGTCAAGGTCCGGAATGTGGATGGCTGGAACCATTGTTCGCAGCGTGCGGTTCATGAGCATCTGCGCTGGAGACAACCCAGTGGACAGCGGGGTCGCTCTGTATGCCAACAGTGCCAGGTTGAAGTCGGAGCCTGAGTCTGCAGCCTTACTAGCAATCTTTTGATGATGTGGACCCTTTTTCGGCCTTTCCATTTGACTGCGGGTAGTGGGGGCTGGATGTGACGTGCCGAAAGTTGTATAGCCGGGCAAAATGAGACCACTCCTCGCTGTAAAAACAGGGGCCGTTATCATTCATCACGTGAGTGGTATCCCATGTCTGGCAAAGGTTTCCTTGCATGCCTTAATCATCGCTGCCGACGTGAGGTTGGGTAGTCTCACCACTTCGGGGTAATTGTAAACGTAGTCGACCAGGAGGACATAGTCACGCCCCTTGGCAACAAAAAGGTCGACACCAACTTTGGACCATGGAGAGGTCACTATCTCATGTTGCTGCAGAGTTTCTTTAGGTTGGGCTGGCTGGAATTTCTGACATGTAGGGCAGTTGAGGACCGTGTTGGCAACATCCTGGCTGATGGCCGGCCAGTAGACTGCCTCCCGAGCTCTGTGTCGACATTTCTCGACCCCCAGGTGACCCTCGTGAATTTGGCCGAGCACCATAGATTCTGTCAAGCTTCATGAGGACGCCGTCTACCATCGACAGATCGTCCTTGACATTGTAAAACTGGGGACACTGTCCCTTCTGCCAGCCATTCGTGAGGTGCTGCATCACCCGCTGGAGCAGAGAATCCCTGGCCGTTTCCTCACGAATTTGAATGACCCTCTCATCAGAGGCCGGAAAGTTGGAGGCACAGAATTGCACCTGCGCGTCTATTTGGCATACTATGTCAATCTGCTCACACGGTGTGGTGATAGACCTGGAAAGGGCATCTGCAACAATGAGCTCTTTGCCCAGGGTGTAAACCAGGTCAAAGTCGTAGCGGTGTAGCTTGAGGAGGATGCGTTGTAACCGTGGCGTCAGGTCATTGAGGTCTTTTTGGATGATGTGAACCAATGGCCTGTGGTCCGTCTCGACCGTGAATTTGGGGGAGGCCAAACACATTGTCGTGGAACTTGTCGATCCCTGTTTGGAGGCCCAGGCATTCCTTCTCAATCTGAGCGTACCGTTGCTCAGTGGGCGTCATGGCTCTGGAGGCATACGCAATTGGGGCCCAGGGGGTGTCATCCCGTTGGAGGAGCACCGCCCCAATACCGTCCTGGCTCGCATTGGTGGATATTTTTGTCTCCTTGGCGGGGTCAAAAAACGCCAGACCGGGGCTTTGGTGAGTTTCGCCCTCAGCTCACCCCATTCTTTCTGATGGACGGGTAGCCACTGGAAATCCGCCACCTTTCTGACAAGATGGCAGAGGGCTGTGGTGTGTGACACCAAGTTTGGGATGAATTTCCCAAGGAAGTTGACCATCCCTAGAAAGCGAAGGACAGCCTTCTTGTCCTCTGGGGTCTTCATGGCGTTGATCGCCGAAAGCTGGTCAGCATCTGGCCGCACGCCCTGCTGCGAGATGTGGTCGCCAAGGAATTTGAGTTCTGATTGACCGAATGAGCATTTGGCCCTGTTGAGTCGGAGGCCATGCTCGTGGATCCTGTGGAACACCCGCTTGAGGTGATCGATGTGTTCTTGAGGAGTTGTGGACCAGATTATGACATCGTCGACGACAGATTATGACATACCCTCGATGTCCTCCATCATTTGTTCCATTATGCGGTGAAATACCTCTGAGGCAGAGATGATGCCAAAGGGCATCCGGTTGGAACAGTAGCGACCAAACGGGGTATTAAATGTGCACAGCTTGCGACTGGACACGTCCGGCTGTATTTGCCAGAACCCCTTGGAGGCGTCCAGCTTCGTAAAGAATTTGGCATGAGCCATCTCACTGGTCAACTCTTCTCGTTTTGGTATTGGGTACTGTTCCCTCATGATGTTGCGGTTTAAATCTTTGGGGTCGATACAGATTCGAAGCTCCCCTGACAGCCTCTTGACGCAAACCATGGAGCTAACCCAGTCTGTGGGTTCCGTGACCTTTGATATGATGCCCTGGTCCTGGAGGTCTTGCAGCTGCTGCTTGAGGCGGTCTTTGAGGGGAGCCGGCACCCGATGGGGTGTATAAACCACAGGGGTGGCGTTTGGCTTCAGCAGGATTTTGTATCGGTATGGGAGCGTGCCCATTCCGTCGAACACGCTGTGGTACTGCGTGATGATGTCATCAATATCAGCCTGGACGTTTTCATCAGGTGAGGCCGTCGCCTGTGAGGATGACATGGTGTGGACTCACTGAACCAGGTTCAGGAGTTTGCAGGCCCGAGCACCGAGCAGGGAAGCTCTGTCAGGCCCGAGCACCGAGCAGGGAAGCTCTGTCAGGCCCGAGCACCGAGCAGGGAAGCTCTGTCAGGCCCGAGCACCGAGCAGGGAAGCTCTGTCAGGCCCGAGCACCGAGCAGGGAAGCTCTGTCAGGCCCGAGCAGGGAAGCTCTGTCAGGCCCGAGCACCGAGCAGGGATGCTCTGTCAGGCCCGAGCACCGAGCAGGGAAGCTCTGTCAGGCCCGAGCACCGAGCAGGGAAGCTCTGTCAGGCCCGAGCAGGGAAGCTCTGTCAGGCCCGAGCAGGGAAGCTCTGTCAGGCCCGAGCACCGAGCAGGGAAGCTCTGTCAGGCCCGAGCACCGAGCAGGGAAGCTCTGTCAGGCCCGAGCAGGGAAGCTCTGTCAGGCCCGAGCACTGAGCAGGGAAGCTCTGTCAGGCCCGAGCAGGGAAACTCTGTCAGGCCCGAGCACCGAGCAGGGAAGCTCTGTCAGGCCCGAGCACCGAGCAGGGAAGCTCTGTCAGGCCCGCGCAGGGAAGCTCTGTCAGGCCCGAGCAGGGAAGCTCTGTCAGGCCCGAGCACTGAGCAGGGAAGCTCTGTCAGGCCCGAGCAGGGAAGCTCTGTCAGGCCCGAGCAGGGAAGCTCTGTCAGGCCCGAGCACCGAGCAGGGAAGCTCTGTCAGGCCCGAGCACCGAGCAGGGAAGCTCTGTCAGGCCCGAGCAGGGAAGCTCTGTCAGGCCCGAGCACTGAGCAGGGAAGCTCTGTCAGGCCCGAGCAGGGAAACTCTGTCAGGCCCGAGCACCGAGCAGGGAAGCTCTGTCAGGCCCGAGCACCGAGCAGGGAAGCTCTGTCAGGCCCGAGCAGGGAAGCTCTGTCAGGCCCGAGCAGGGAAGCTCTGTCAGGCCCGAGCACTGAGCAGGGAAGCTCTGTCAGGCCCGAGCAGGGAAACTCTGTCAGGCCCGAGCACCGAGCAGGGAAGCTCTGTCAGGCCCGAGCACTGAGCAGGGAAGCTCTGTCAGGCCCGAGCAGGGATGCTCTGCCAGGTCCTACGATCTCAAATCACAGCGTCGCTTTAAGTGACCTACTGGATACTCCGAGTTGGCATGAGCCACCGGCAGCAATGGCATTGCCATTGTAGTCAAGGAGTTGGCAGGCCGGTGGAAGAATGCTTGGTCTGACGCGGATGGTGTCGAGGTCAGATTTCGAGATGAGGTTCGCCAATGCGCCGGTGTCCAGCTTGAAACGGATGCGAGCCTTGTTGACTGTGAGGACAGCACACCACTCGTCATCAGGATCCACGCTTAGGATTGGGAGGTGCTTCACTATCGTGGAGAAAGGCAGCGCATGCTTAGTGATGATGCCCACTCTGAATGGGGATTTGAGGCACTCAGCATCAGGGTCTGGTGGGCTGTCGGGGTCGGAGTCTGGCACGGCCTGCTGTACCGAACGGACGCTTCTGCGCCGTGGCTGGGAACGCTGGATGCTGGGCAGTGGGCTGCAAAGGGCTGCATAGTGGCCAAGCTTGCCACACTGTAGACAGCATCGCAATTTTGCCGGACATTACCACTTTAAATGGGCGGAGCCACAATTTGGACACATCATGACGCCAATGTCAGCGCGTTCCATGCACAAACGCGCATGTGCAGTGCGATCGAATGATGTACGCACCTGCGCAGGCTGGTCGTTAGTCTTGCCGTCCCCTCGGTCATGGCGCACATGCCTGGAGTCCGGGAAAAGCGCGCAAAATGGCCACTCTCATCAAGACTCAGGCCCTGCATTTGTTTGGTGGCCTGCACCCGTTCTGCCTAGTGGGGGTTTAGCTTTGCTGTTTCTGCTGCCCTGATATTGGAGTACTGGTTGTTAGCATGTTCGTGGAGAACGCATGTTTCAATGGCGGTGGTGAGAGTGAGCTGCTTGACTTTCAGGAGCTGCTGGTGAAGGGAATCGGAGTGGACCCTGAAAAGAATCTGATCCAGGATCATGGAATCAGTTGTCGAGTCAGAGTTACAGTACTGTGCGAGGATGCGGAGATAGGTTAAAAAGGACTGAAAAGGTTTATCCTTACCCTGAAGCCTCTGCTGGAAAACGTACCGTTCAAAGCTCTCATTCACCTCAATGTCGCAGTGGCTGTCGAACATCAGCAGGACTGTTTTAAATTTCATCTTGTCTTCGTCTTCAGCGAATGTAAGGGAGTTGTCGATGTGGATGGCGTGGGCCCCGGCTGTGGAGAGGAATAGTGCGATCTTCCTGGCGTCCTATGCGGCCTCGAGATCGGTGGCTTCGAGATAGAGTTGGAACTTCTGTTTGAAGATCTTCCAGTTTGTACCGAGGTTGCCGGCGATGCGGAGGAGGGCGGACATTGTCCATGTCACCGGATGGCTGATTGCTAGTCAACGCTAATTACCTCAAGGTAGGTCCGTCAATTCTTAGCATCCAGACCTGGTACCATGATGTGTTGGGCAAGCTGGGTCTATGTGGATTGCGCTTGATGCAGTGTAGCAAGAGACAGACTTCCAACACTTAATGAGATGCAACACGATTTTATTTAACATCTAACTATATTACATGTTGAGATGCCCTCAATTACAACTCGAGAGAGATGGTTGGTAATACAAAGGCTTTAATTAGCAGAGAACTAGACAGCTACCGAGAAGTGTGTTCACTGCACACGGCCCACTGAACATTACCTTATATATGGCTCCCTGGGGGGTGGAGCCAGAGGCGGAGTCCCCCGGGGTTCCAAACCCAGTCTTAAAGGGATCATTACATTAAAGGTGCAGTAATCATTCATCACATTGTTCAACTGTCGGTTAACACTATGCTGACTTGACTGGAGACCTGAGGCTAGCCTTGAGAGTTTGGCTCGAGATAGAATCAGAGCTTGATGGGAAATGGAATGTCAAGGTTTGTGTAATATGTGTATGTGCCTTGTGAGATGAATTGCTTCTGTGTTCGGCCTGGTACGGCCTTATCGCGATCCTGACTGTGACTGTCTGCAATAACAAGATGCTGCTGGGGAATGGGTTACTCCTTCTGAAGATAAAAATTGCTGTGCTATGGAACTAATGAATTAACTGTGTGACTATTGAGACAAAGAAATAAATGTATGAAGGAGGGGTTTGAGGGGTTTTGTACAAGTATATAATTAACTGTAACTGAAAGAAAATTGCCTTCACTTGCTGTAACCCAGAGTTACACTGGTGTAACCCCGCGGTGAATAAAAGAATCATTGAAGTCATCTGGTGTTCGACTGATACTTGCATCCGGACTGAAGTTTTAAAACTTTCATTTGGTGGCAGCGGTGGGATCTCATAGTGCGTCGACAGAAGCAAATGGTGTAAGCGACAGTTTGTCTCCGGATGCGTAGGTGAAATTGGGCCCCAAATGTGAGTATTTTTACCACTTTGGTTTTCCCCTTCGCTGTCCCGGTCGTGAGCCTGCCCCACTGTCTGCTGCTGGAGACATCCCTACGAGATTCAGGTCAGTCCGGCGGGCTCCAGAAAGTAAAAGAACAAGGGTTAGGGTCCCTGAGGTTAGAGTCCTTTAAACAACAAGGGTTAGAGTCCCTGAGGTTAGAGTCCTTTAAAGAACAAGGGTTAGAGTCCCTGAGGTTAGAGTCCTTTAAAGAACAAGGGTTAGAGTCCCTGAGGTTAGAGTCCTTTAAAGAACAAGGTTTGGAGTCCCTGAGGTTAGAGTCCTTTAAAGAACAAGGGTTAGGGTCCCTGAGGTTAGAGTCCTTTAAAGAACAAGGGTTAGAGTCCCTGAGGTTAGAGTCCTTTAAAGAACAAGGGTTAGAGTCCCTGAGGTTAGAGTCCTTTAAAGAACAAGGGTTAGAGTCCCTAAGAAATAGTTAAAAGATGTAAAGAGGTATCGATGCCAACATGATCCTTGTTATTACCTAAAACCTTTGCGATAAAAGGTTCCTGTTAACTTTGTAAGGTGGGTGACATAGAATCTTTATGGTGTCACCTTCGAGCTGTAAATTGACTTGTACGGAGCGCGATTACTCTGTGACTTAAATTATAATCCCCTACAGATGCGGATAACTCTGCTTCCCAGCACATAAAACAGGGCAAAAGCGTCGCGGACCCTGGCATAAACCACCAGACACGTAATCTCCTTAATCAATTGAAAAGCAGGGTAGGATAACCCTGTAATAAATTCAAAATTGGATTCGTGATCTAAGATCACTATTAAATTGTAATCGGAAGGACCGTCTGGCATCCGACAAAGGGCACAATGGGTAATACTTTAGATACAACTTCTGATAGTGGCAGTGCACTGCAAACGCTTTGTGAACAATATCCGGAGCACTCTAAGCAGTTGAGACTATTATCGGGGGAATTGCATGAAAATTTAGGAGACGGGAAATGGCCACTGGGGGGGAACTAAAGACCTATCAACAGTCATGGGAGCGCAGCAAATGATTTGGAAAAATAACAGAGGGTCGACTGCTAAAGAGTTGCTCTTTGGAGGGAATATTGTCAAAAATTGAAGGATTGTTAGCCAGCTGGCAGGATAATGCATTAAAATTGGCTATAGAATTGAACGAGGGAGGGAGGAATAGCTAAAACAGCCAAGGTCTTGAAAAAGGAATGCGCGTATAGGAAAAGAACCAAGTCATTAGGCTATCCGCCTTGAATCTGTATATTAATCCATGTGACCTTAAGCTTAAGTGGGATAAGGTGCTGTCAGGGGCTGTGGAGTCCCCAGATCGTGTCTCCCAGAATTCTGACATAATAAACTGCTTTGTTACTGATACTCAGGCCTTCGTGTGAATATTTTCACCCCTAACATTCGGTGTAGTCTGGCAGGATGTTGCTCAGCCGGACGCCACTCGAGCCGGTGGACAAGGCGAGTAATCAAACCTTTGACCGCCAATAATTAGATTCACTCGGCAAGGCGGACGGACGGTGAGGTAACATCCAATAAATCTGGTATCAAGGCCAAGTGAGTAAAAGAGTCAGTTTAAAATTTATTTTCTTGGTTTTGAAGAGCAAAATACTCTGGTAAAAAAAAACAATGATCAAAGATGGGTGTGATCTCTGTGGAACAGAGAAAAATGGTGAGATACACAGAAGTGAAATAAGACAAATAAAGCAGGAGTATCTTAGTTGACCAGTTAGAAGAACAAATGACATAAATTAAACCTTCACACCATTTGGAAAACAGGCTAGTTTAAAGGAATTGAGCCCTGACTCCTTTAAGCATAGCAATAAAGTGAGTAAAGATAGCGGCAGTACAGATTGTGCAAACTGGCAAAGACATCACAGAAAACTGCCAACAATTACGGCTAACGACTGTCCTGGGATGTCTCAAGGAGAGAAAAAAAAATCGAATAGAGTGAAGTCCAAAAGATCAGAAAGGAGCTGAAACACTCAATCAGCTTTTATTCAGAGATATCTGAGGATGACAAATCCCCCTCCCAAAACAAAAAATGGGGAGTTAAGTCAATACAAGATTAAGGTTTGAAACTTAATAATAGATTCTTGTCTAAAATAACTTCAGATCGTTTCAAGCCGTCCTGGTAAATTCGGCAGTAATTCAATTCATTTGAAATAAAAATAATAAACATCCAGTAATATCTTTTTCAAAAACTGGTTAAATAGTGAACATTGAAAATTGAATTCAATTTAAAGACCAAGAAAGAAATGTGAGTAACATTAAAGGAAAGGATAAATAATGTCTGAGGTCACGTAAGAGATAAAAATGGCATCATGCCAAGTTCTCCACCACTTTCGATTCTGTACAAAAATTTTAACCATTTCAGCAAGCAGGTCATCTGCACAAAGAAATATACGTCTCTAAGAATAGCTAATGCCTCTAAAATTAATCAGTGGAAATTGACTTAAATAGAATAACACAGATAGTTTTATGACAAAGAAAAATGGAAGATTTTGTTCAGTATGTTAATTAAGTGATTATGAAATTGCTCTTTACTCTGATATTTACGACCTGTGAGAATGTGTGTGTTTAGAAGAAAAAAGAACAAAGAAAATTACAGCACAGGAACAGGCCCTTCGGCCCTCCCAGCCTGCGCCAATCCAGATCCTTTATCTAAACCTGTTGCCTATTTTCCAAGGTCTACTTCCCTCTGTTCCCGCCCGTTCTTATATCTGTCCAGATGCCTCTTAAATGATGCTATCGTGCCTGCCTCTACCACCTCCGCTGGTAAAGCGTTCCAGGCACCCACCACCCTCTGCGTAAAAAACTTTCCACGCACATCTCCCTTAAACTTTCCCCCCTCACCTTGAAATCGTGACCCCTTGTAATTGACACCCCCACTCTTGGAGAAAGCTTGTTGCTATCCACCCTGTCCATATCTCTCGTAATTTTGTAGACCTCAATCAGGTCCCTCCCCTCCCCCCCCTCAACCTCCGTCTTTCCAATGAAAACAATCCTAATCTACTCAACGTTTCTTCATAGCTAGCACCCTCCTTACCAGGCAACGTCCTGGTGAAATGAAATGAAAATGAAAATGAAATGAAGTGAAATGAAAATGAAAATTGCTTATTGTCACGAGTAGGCTTCAATGAAATTACTGTGAAAAGCCCCTAGTCGCCACATTCCGGCGCCTGCCCGGGGAGGCTGGTACGGGAATAGAACCGTGCGCTGGCCTGCTTTAAAAGCCAGCGATTTAGCTCAGTGAGCTAAACCAGCCCCTGTTGAACCTCCTCTGCACCCTCTCTAAAGCATCCACATCCTTTTGGTAATGTGGCGACCAGAACTGCACGCAGTATTCCAAATGTGGCCTAACCAAAGTCCTATACAACTGTAACATGATCTGCGACTCTTGTACTCAATACCCCGTCCGATGAAGGCAAGCATGCTGTATGCCTTCTTGACCACTCTATCAACCTGCGTTGCCACCTTCAGGGTACTATGGACCTGAACTCCCAGATCTCTCTGTACATCAATTTTCCCCAGGACTCTTCCATTGACCATATAGTCTGCTCTTGAGTTAGATCTTCCAAAATGCATCACCTCGCATTTGCCTGGATTGAACTCCATCTGCCATTTCTCTGCCCAACTCTCCAATCTATCTATATTTTGCTGTATTCTCTGACAGTCCGCCTCGCTATCTGCAACTCCACCAATCTTAGTATCATCTGCAAACTTGCTCATCAGACCACCTATACCTTCGTCCAGATCATTTATGTATATCACAAACAACAGTGGTCCGAGCACGGATCCCTGTGGAACACCACTAGTCACCCTTCTCCATTTTGAGGCACTCCCTTCCACCACTACTCTCTGTCTCCTGTTGCCCAGCCAGTTCTTAATCCATCTAGCTAGTACACCCTGAATCCCATACGACTTCACTTTTTCCATCAACCTACCATGGGAAACTTTATCAAATGCTTTACTGAAGTCCATGTGTATGACATCTACAGCCCTTCCCTCATCAATTAACTTTGTCACTTCCTCAAAGAATTCTATTAGGTTTGTAAGACATGACCTTCCCTGCACAAAACCATGCTGCCTATCACTGATAAGTCTATTTTCTTCCAAATGTGAATAGATCCTATCCCTCAGCATCTTCTCCAACAGTTTGGTCTGTGAATGTTAATATTTCTCTCTGCTATCTTCTGAGAAAGAACCCTTGGGTTTATAATCTGGAATTTTAGAATAGGCTCCAGAAGGATTTTTACCTAACTTATTGTAGTGTGTCGTCTGACATTGTGATTTAAAGATTATAGTTTGAGTACAGTTAACAATTTTTTCTTTTCAAAGGCTATCATTGACATTTCCAGGGTAATTTTGATACACCACGAATTTTAATCAGGGGGCAAAATCACATAATTAAGAATAAGAAAATATTAGTTTTATGGTGTTCATTGGAAGTTAGGATAGTTGAAATACATATGACAGTTGCAATACATATGACATATGACCAAGCCGGTGGTTTAGCTCACTGGGCTAAATAGCTGGCTTTTAAAGCAGACCAAGCAGGTCAGCAGCACGGTTCGATTCCCGTACCAGCCTCCCCGGACAGGCGCCGGAATGTGGCGACTAGGGGCTTTTCACAGTAACTTCATTTGAAGCCTACTTGTGACAATAAGCAATTTTCATTCATTTAATTTCATTAGTTCAGGGTTAAAACCTCCCTGACACAAATACTTTGTAACCATCAGTAAGGTAAAACGAACCTGTCTCACAACGCAGATGTTTTAATTCTGAGATTGCAGCATTAAGTATAAAGCACAGATGGGTTAATAAAATATGTCCATGATCATGTTTCTTGCTTAAACAAAAGTAGGGTGGTGACAAAAGGACGTCTGGTAGAGAAACACGATACAGAGCAAAATTGGTTCAGTCATATAGTCAATAACTTACTGTGCTTGATAGTTCAAAATAATTGTTCAAAATTAGCTCGGAAATTAAAACTGCCGACAATGTCGAAGCTCTTTTTTTTAAAAAAAGAAAAACACACAACTCTGATTGAAAACAAATCTATATTCCAAAAGACACACCATTCTCAGACACCTGATAACAGGAACTTGGCAGCAATCCGACACTCCCGGGCTGGGTTTGCCTGTCCACACTCTGAGCTCTGGCTTTGTAATTCTGATAAAGTAATAAAAAGTCTAAACAGCTGAAGATGGATTTTTAATTGGAATCTTAAGTTTTGAATTTTCAGATTAGTTATGCCACTCTGTCCCTGCAGAATGGATTTTGGTGTTAGAACATAGAGCGTACCGTGCAGAACTTTACAAGTAACTATAAGTGCCACGATATTTGCAGCAGCTTCAGGAATTTGAGACAGTTGAGTTATTGTAAACTGGCTAATTAACCAGGCAAATGCACGTCAAGGTCGGGTTCAAATGCAACAGAACCAGGAAAATGGATATGAAAGGTTTGGAATATATATATAAGCACAACTAACCCCTGCATAACACAAGTGTTCGGCCCAGACAGGTAAAGTTTAATACGGACAACATCTAACACCTGGTGACGACCAGGACACTTTTCCATTTTTCCTTTAAATTTTTAGGTTAAACATTCAGGAAAGGCTGGGACGACAGCAGCACCTGGGGAGACTTGTGATGGCTCTTGAGATCTCAGAACAACTACAAGCACTACAAGGCGCTTGAACATCATTGACTTCACAATGTACACAGAATGCACGTAGCTATATGAACTATGGTGCTTTACATAATTTTATTAATGGGATATGCATCCCAGCAGTCAGAGACTGGACCAAGGATATAGCTTATTTTAATGCTTGGCGACAGCTTCATTCGGGGAAAGACATCGGATGCGTATACAACTTGTGTCTGCTTCCGGTATTGTTTATAATATGAATTAATATTAATGACACAAAATGGCTGAACAAGCCACATTCCACGTTAACTGGCTTATGAGACCCAAGCGTGGGTATGTACAGGCAGTATCCCAACAGCCGCTGATAACAGCTTCACAGAACAAGACATGCAATGTATCCTTGATAAAGCTCAAGGTCTACAGCTGTAGACAGGACATCATTATGTTAGTTTTGAATGACTTCTGTATGAAGTTAGGGGTGGGTAAGACAACGCCCACTTTAACCATATATGTGATAATTGGGGATGCTTGGAAAATTGATTGGCTGGATGTAATAAGTGTGGCGCGAATATAGTTGATTAATTGTATGTAAATGAGAATACAAACTAATTCGAGGCAGCAGCCTTTGAAACCCCGTTACCGGAAGGTCCCTTTGAGACACTCCAGATGGATTACATTGAGTTGGAAAGATGCCAATGTTATAAACATGTATTGGTTATTGTTGATGTATTTAGTAAGTGGATAGAAGCTTACCCCACTGTAAATAACAAAGCTTCCACGGTAGTAAAAGTTTTGATGCGAGAAATTATTCCTAGATTTGGGATTCCACATCGATTAAGCTCTGATAATGGACCTCATTTTGTGGGACAGATGAATAAGGAATTTTGTACGCAGCTGGGAATAAAACAACAACTACATTGCGCGTACCGACCCCAGGCAGCGAGAATGGTAGAAAGAGCTAATCAGACATTAAAAACGAAACTGGCAAAACTACAGGCAGAGACTAAAGCCACTTGGCTCAAATTATTGCCTATTGCCCTCTTCCAGATACGTGCAACCCCGGCCGGACACGACTGAGTCCCGCCGAAATACTATACAGCAGACCCTTTCGAACTCCCTGGGATCAAGAAAACCCCAAGGACGTCCAATTCCACCACATGACTACTGAAATGGCCAACTATGTGATGACCTTAACTAAGGTGTTGAAAGGCCTCCATTCACAGGTGCGAGCTGCTTATAAGGAAATACCTCCCTTGTCCAGTTCTGTCACTATTAATCCGGGAGAGTATGTCCTGATTCGTAATTGGATTAGGAAAGGACTGGAACCTTGTTGGGAGGGACCTTACCAAGTCCTACTTACCACACCAACTGCAGTAAAGGTGGAAGGGAAAAATGCCTGGATCCACATCCATCATTGTAAGGCCTTGAAGTGAAATGAAAAGTAACCTTTTCTGTTTCCAAGCTCTAGGGTACAGTTCCACCCAGCCTGCAGGATGAAGTACCTACTTATCACCGTAGTCCTGCTGGGACTCTTGGAGACAAGTGGGGAGGCCAAGCAAAGAACCTGTGGAGGCAGCGGAAAACCAGTCCATCACCTGTGTCGGGACGACACTTTGTGCTGCATCAACAACGACCCTGAGGAAGGAGGATCCTGGAATGTGACCCCGGTGGACGGATGTTCAGCCTACGTGTGACCAAACCCTGCTCCTTGATGGAAGAACTGAAGGAAGATTGCCCTGCCATCGGATTGGATGTAGTTGGGGCTGTAATTGCAAAAACAGGCATAAAACTGTACTGCCAGGACGAAAGTATAAGGGAGAGATGTGTTAGTGCAGAACAACCCTTATAGGCAGGAAAGTGAAAGGGGTCAAACATCAACCCTCCAAAGGACAAGGCGTAACGTAAACGAAAGGCAGAAAAGGGAATTACATGTAAGCACGTATCTGGGCGGATCATGGGGGTCCTACCTGGTGCATGGATTAGTGATCCTGGGAGTTGTAATACTTGTAATAATCATGTTTAGCTTCCTAATGAAATGCTTGTGTAAAAGTGTCAGTGCAGCAGTAATTCCACAACAGTTAATACAGCAACATGAAGTGAGCCTAATGGATGAGAAAGAAGATGCAGAGGAACATAGGAAAATGATAGAAGTGCAGATAGAATGGGAAAGACGAAGGCAAGTGGCTCTGGATTAGAAGTTATCGTAAAATGATGAAAGGAGGGAATGAGAGTTTGGCTCGAGGTAGAATCAGAGCTTGATGGGAAATGGAATGTCAAGGTTTGTGTAATATGTGTATATGCCTTGTGAGATGAATTGCTTCTGTGTTCGGCTCGGTACGGCCTTATCGCGATCCTGACTGTGACTGTCTGCAATAACAAGATGCTGCTGGGGAATGGGTTACTCCTTCTGAAGATAAAAAATTGCTTTGCTATGGAACTAATGAATTAACTGTGTGACTATTGAGACAAAGAAATAAATGTATGAAGGAGGGGTTTGAGGGGTTTTGTACAAGTATATAGGGGCAGCACGGTAGCATGGTGGTTAGCATAAATGCTTCACAGCTCCAGGGTCCCAGGTTCGATTCCCGGCTGGGTCACTGTCTGTGTGGAGTCTGCACGTCCTCCCTGTGTGTGCGTGGGTTTCCTCCGGGTGCTCCGGTTTCCTCCCACAGTCCAAAGATGTGTGGGTTAGGTGGATTGGCCATGCTAAATTGCCCGTAGTGTCCTAAAAGGTGAGGTTAAGGGGGGGGGGGGTTGTTGGGTTATGGGTATAGGGTGGATACGTGGGTTTGAGTAGGGTGATCATGGCTCGGCACAACATCGAGGGCTGAAGGGCCTGTTCTGTGCTGTACTGTTCTATGTTCTATAAACAGTAACTGAAAGAAAATTGCCTTCACTTGCTGTAACCCAGAGTTACACTGGTGTAACCCCGCGGTGAATAAAAGAATCATTGAAGTCATCTGGTGTTCGACTGATACTTGCATCCGGACTGAAGTTTAGAACTTTCAGCCTGACCAGACTAACTGACTACCACATGGTGTTTGTACTAGCTGCTGCTCACGAGCTCTGACTGTCTCAGAGACTGGATCCCGAGAGAGCGGGAAACCTGGTGCCCTCTGGCTTCGTAGTGGTCGTGTCCTGTCTGGTGATTGGCTGCTGTGTTCCGTGTGCTCACTGGTCAGCCTCTGTGTCAATCACTGCCTGTCTGCACTCCATCATATATATATAGATGTATATTATGACAACCGCTGCTCTTTGTCTTCTATAACCAAGAGAGAGAGTGAGAGAGACAGTGAATGAGGGAGAGAGAGAGTGAGAGAAAGAGAGAGACTGAGAGAGAGTGACTGAGAGAGAGTGACTGAGAGAGTGTGAGAGAGAGAGAGCAAGTGAGAGTGACTGAGAGAGAGAGTGCGAGAGATCGAGAGAGTGAGTGAGAGAGAGAGGGAGAGTGAGAGTAAAAGAGAGTGAGAGAGGGAGTGACTGAGAGAGAGTGACTGAGCGAGAGAGAGTGACTGAGAGAGAGTGAGAGAGAGAGAGAGAGCGAGTGAGAGTGACTGAGAGAGAGAGAGTGCGAGAGATCGAGAGAGTGAGTGAGAGAGAGAGGGAGAGTGAGAGTAAAAGAGAGAGAGTGAGAGAGGGAGTGACTGAGAGAGAGAAAGAGAGAGTGAGAGAGTGACTGAGAGAAAGTGTGACTGAGAGAAAGAGTGAGAGCGAGAGAGTGACTGAGAGTGTGACTGAGAGAGAGAGAGAGAGAGTGGGAGAGAGAGTGAGCAAACGATTGCAATGATGACTCTGACAAAAAATTCTTGTGTTCTGGGTTTTCAAATCTCATTGTAAACGCAATCCGGGCTGGCCAGCAGCAATTCATCCTCCGACATGGCCGCAATCCGGGCTGGCCAGCAGCAATTCATCCTCCGACATGGCCGCAATCCGGACTGGCCAGCAGCAATTCATCCTCCGACATGGCCGCAATCCGGGCTGGCCAGCAGCAATTCATCCTCCGACATGGCCGCAATCCGGGCTGGCCAGCAGCAATTCATCCTCCGACATGGCCGCAATCCGGGCTGGCCAGCAGCAATTCATCCTCCGACATGGCCGCAATCCGGGCTGGCCAGCAGCAATTCATCCTCCGACATGGCCGCAATCCGGGCTGGCCAGCAGCAATTCATCCTCCGACATGGCCGCAATCCGGGCTGGCCAGCAGCAATTCATCCTCCGACATGGCCGCAATCCGGACTGGCCAGCAGCAATTCATCCTCCGACATGGCCGCAATCCGGGCTGGCCAGCAGCAATTCATCCTCCGACATGGCCGCAATCCGGACTGGCCAGCAGCAATTCATCCTCCGACATGGCCGTTGGCTTCCCGGACTCTCCTCGGCGTTCCGTGGAGCCCAGTGTAGCGGATTCTGTTGTGATCTCTGTATGTGCATGTAAACAAGGGGTTAATGTGTAATCAGTAGCACCACATGATCACTAGCGGGTGGATCAATAGGGGTATAAAAGGCAACCACATTGGGTCTCTCTCTCTCTTTTGGGTGCACTGTGACCAGGGCAATAGCAGACTAGTTCAGATGGCCAGAGGAGTTACGTATAGTTACTGTAGTTAGATCTTGTTAACCTTAGTTAAAGTAAAGAACTCATGTCAATATTGTAGTTACTCAATAAACTTTTTGTTACTACTGGACGAGTTTGAATCTTCTTCATCGAGATTCAGAAGACCTCATCACTAACCAAGGATTGAGTAGCACATGTTACCTACCACACAGGTAACAAAACAGATTCCTGCAACATTTCCTGCAGGCATTGCTCCTCAGTTTCCAACTGAGCCATCTCTGTGGTTGTCGTCGAGATGGAAGTGGTTCTAACGGTTGGAGGTCCACAACAGGGACAGTTAATGGAGGACCTCCTGGTGGCTCCTCCATCTACATTCCTATGGCACCTGCCCTTGACATGTCTCTTACTGACCCTCAGGTAATGCTACCGAGGTTTCCCAGCTGAATGGTGAACTTCTGCACAAACTTGGAGGGTTTCCTACAACTACACCACAAGTAGGGGAAGTGGTGGCCTAATGTTATTGTCACTGCACTAGTAATCCAGAAACCCAGGGCAATCCTCTGGGGCTCTGAGTTCAAATCCCACCTTGGCAAGATGTTGAAATTTGAATTGAATAAAAGAAAAATCTGGAATGATGAAACTATCACCAATTGTGGTAAAAACCCATTTGGTTCGTTAATGTCCTTAGGGAAGGAAATCTGCCGTCCTTACCCGGTCTGGCCTACATCTGACTCCAGACCCACAGCAATGTGACTGACTCTGAAATCTCCCCCTCCCCTCACTGATATGGCCGAGCAGGATACTCAGTTCAAGGATAATTAGGGACAATTATAGGCAACAAATAGTGAGCCTGCCAGCGATGCCCACATCTCAATAGAATCTTTTCAACCTCACCGGCCCTACATTCTCTCGTGATCTTCCCCGGGCCATCGAACCAACAGGAGCTGCTGAGGGGGTCAGGCTCTCAAAGGTAACGGCCATTATTCCTGGGGGGGGGGCAACTTTTCCCTCCGCTTCGGAGTTTACACAACCACCTACGTCCCCACTTTCAGAGTCAGAGTCTGGGGCGTCACTGACTCTACAACCAGCTTGGGTTTCCCTCTGTGATTACAGAACCAACTCAGGATTCCCCATAACTCCAAAAAGGATTGATGGCCAACCACTTCACCTTGCTGGCTCTCAACCTCTGCTACCTGAAAAGATTCTGCAAATCTTCAAAAGGACGTGGGTCGTCCAGCCACTCGCTTGGTCTTGTTGGGATATTGTCTGTCTGTCCGATCTGGCAGGAGATCCCAGACCCGTGTCATGCTCCTCGTGTGCGATGTGGGAGCTCAGGGACACGTCCACTGTCCCTGGCTCCTTCACGTGCAAGAAGTGTGTTCAGTTGCAGCTCTTGTTAGACCGCTTGACGGCTCTGGAGCTGCGGATGGACTCACTTTGGAGCATCCGCGATGCTGAGGAGGTCGTGGATAGCACGTTTAGCGAGTTGGTCACACCGCAGGTGAAGGTTACTGAGGGAGATAGAAAATGGGTGACCAAAAGAAAGAGCAAGAGTAGGAAGGCAGTGCAGGTGTCCCCTGCGGTCATCTCCCTGCAAAACAGATATACCGCTTTGGATACTGTTGAGGGAGATGGCTCACCAGGGGAAGGCAGCAGCAGCCAGGTTCATGGCACCGTGGCTGGCTCTGCTGCACAGCAGGGCAGGAAGAAAAATGGCAGGGCTATAGTGATAGGGGACTCGATCGTAAGGGGAATAGACAGGCGGTTCTGTGGACGCAATCGAGACTCCAGGATGGTATGTTGCCTCCCTGGTGCAAGGGTCAAGGATGTCTCGGAGCGGCTGCAGGACATTCTGGGGGGGGAGGGTGAACAGCCAGCTGTCGTGGTGCACATAGGCACCAACGATATAGGTAAAAAACGGGATTAGGTCCTACAAGCGGAATTCAGGGAGTTAGGAGTTAAACTAAAAAGTAGGACCTCAAAGGTAGTAATCTCAGGATTGCTACCAGTGCCACGAGCTAGTCAGAGTAGGAATGTCAGGATAGATAGGATGAATGCGTGGCTCGAGAGATGGTGCAAGATGGAGGGATTCAAATTCCTGGGGCATTGGGATCGGTTCTGGGGGAGGTGGGACCAGTACAAACCGGACGGTCTGCACTTGGGCAGGACTGGAACCGATGTCCTAGGGGGGGTGTTTTCTAGAGCTGTTGGAGAGGGTTTAAACTAATGTGGCAGGGGGATGGGAACCAATGCTGGAAGTTGGAAGGTAGTAAAACAGGGACAGAAACAAAAGGAAGTAAGGGGAAAAGTGCAAGGCAGAGAAGACATAGTCAGAAATCCATAAGGGCGACAGTACAAGGTACAGTGACTGAGGGGAGCACAGTGAATAGGCCCAGTAATAACAAAAGGAATAAAACTGGAGATGTTAAGATTCAAAACAGAGGTAAAAAAACCAACATAAGTGTACTTTACCTGAATGCTCATAGTATTCGGAATAAAGTAAATGAGTTGGTGGCACAAATCATCGTAAATGACTATGATTTAGTGGCCATTACTGAAACATGGTTAAAGGATGGTCACGACTGGGAGTTAAATATCCGAGGGTATCAAACTATTCGGAAGGACAGAGTGGATGGTAAGGGAGGTGGTGTTGCTCTGTTATTTAAGGATGACATCCGGGCAATAGTAAGGGATGACATCGGTGCTATGGAGGATAAGGTTGAATCCATTTGGGTGGAAATCAGGAATAGTAAGGCGAAAAAGTCACTGATAGGAGTAGTCTATCGGCCACCAAATAGTAACGATATGGTGGGGCAGGCAATAAACAAAGAAATAACTGATGCATGTAGAAATGGTACAGCAGTTATCATGGGGGATTTTAATCTACATGTCGATTGGTTTAACCAGGTCGGTCAAGGCAACCGTGAGGAGGAGTTTATAGAATGTATCCGCGATAGTTTCCTAGAACAGTATGTAATGGAACCTACGAGGGAACAAGCGGTCCTAGATCTTGTCCTGTGTAATGAGACAGGATTGATTCATGATCTCATAGTTAGGGATCCTCTCGGAAGGAGCGATCACAATATGGTGGAATTTAAAATACAGATGGAGGGTGAGAAAGTAAAATCAAATACTAGTGTTTTGTGTTTAAACAAAGGAGATTACAAGGGGATGAGAGAAGAACTAGCTAAGGTAGACTGGGAGCTAAGACTTTATGGTGGAACAGTTGAGGAACAGTGGAGAACCTTCCAAGCGATTTTTCACAGTGCTCAGCAAAGGTTTATACCAACAAAAAGGAAGGACGGAAGAAAGAGGGAAAATCGACCGTGGATATCTAAGGAAATAAGGGAGAGTATCAAATTGAAGGAAAAAGCATATAAAGTGGCAAAGATTGCTGGGAGATTAGAGGACTGGGAAATCTTTAGGGGGCAACAGAAAGCTACTAAAAAAGCTATAAAGAAGAGTAAGATAGAGTATGAGAGTAAACTTGCTCAGAATATAAAAACAGACAGTAAAAGTTTTTACAAATATATAAGACAAAAAAGAGTGGCTAAGGTAAATATTGGTCCTTTAGAGGATGAGAAGGGAGTTTTAATAATGGGAAATGAGGAAATGGCTGAGGAACTGAACAGGTTTTTTGGGTCGGTCTTCACAGTGGAAGACACAAATAACATGCCAGCGACTGATAGAAATGAGGCTATGACAGGTGAGGACCTTGAGAGGATTGTTATCACTAAGGAGGGAGTGATGGGCAAGCTAATGGGGCTAAAGGTAGACAAGTCTCCTGGCCCTGATGGAATGCATCCCAGAGTGCTAAAAGAGATGGCTAGGGAAATTGCAGATGCACTAGTGATAATTTACCGAAATTCACTAGACTCTGGGGTGGTCCCGGTGGATTGGAAATTAGCAAACGTGACGCCACTGTTTAAAAAAGGAGGTAGGCAGAAAGCAGGAAATTATAGGCCAGTGAGTTCAACTTCGGTAATAGGGAAGATGCTGGAATCTATCATCAAGGAAGAAATTGCGAGGCATCTGGATAGAAATTGTCCCATTGGGCAGACGCAGCATGGGTTCGTTAAAGGCAGGTCATGCCTAACTAATTTAGTGGAATTTTTTGAGGACATTACCAGTGCAGTAGATAACGGGGAGCCGATGGATGTGGTATATCTGGATTTCCAGAAAGCCTTTGACAAGGTGCCACACAAAAGGTTGCTGCATAAGATAAAGATGCATGGAATTAAGGGTAAAGTAGTAGCATGGATAGAGGATTGGTTAATTAATAGAAAGCAAAGAGTTGGGATAAATGGGTGTTTCTCTGGTTGGCAATCAGTAGCTAGTGGTGTCCCTCAGGGATCCGTGTTGGGCCCACAATTGTTCACAATTTACATTGATGATTTGGAGTTGGGGACCAAGGGCAATGTGTCCAAGTTTGCAGATGACACTAAGATGAGTGGTAAAGCGAAAAGTGCAGAGGATACTGGAAGTCTGCAGAGGGATTTGGATAGGTTAAGTGAATGGGCTCGGGTCTGGCAGATGGAATACAATGTTGACAAATGTGAGGTTATCCATTTTGGTAGGAATAACAGCAAACGGGATTATTATTTAAACGATAAAATATTAAAGCATGCCGCTGTTCAGAGAGACTTGGGTGTGCTAGTGCATGAGTCACAGAAGGTTGGTTTACAAGTGCAACAGGTGATTAAGAAGGCAAATGGAATTTTGTCCTTCATTGCTAGAGGGATGGAGTTTAAGACTAGGGAGGTTATGTTGCAACTGTATAAGGTGTTAGTGCGGCCACACCTGGAGTATTGTGTTCAGTTTTGGTCTCCTTACTTGAGAAAGGACGTACTGGCACTGGAGGGTGTGCAGAGGAGATTCACTAGGTTAATCCCAGAGCTGAAGGGGTTGGATTATGAGGAGAGGTTGAGTAGACTGGGACTATACTCGTTGGAATTTAGAAGGATGAGGGGGGATCTTATAGAAACATTTAAAATTATGAAGGGAATAGACAGGATAGATGCGGGCAGGTTGTTTCCACTGGCGGGTGACAGCAGAACTAGGGGGCATAGCCTCAAAATAAGGGGAAGTAGATTTAGGACTGAGTTTAGGAGGAACTTCTTCACCCAAAGGGTTGTGAATCTATGGAATTCCTTGCCCAGTAAAGCAGTTGAGGCTCCTTCATTACATGTTTTAAGGTAAAGATAGATAGTTTTTTGAAGAATAAAGGGATTAAGGGTTATGGTGTTCGGGCCGGAAAGTGGAGCTGAGTCCACAAAAGATCAGCCATGAGACGGATCACTGCCAGCCTCCAATCCGGACTGGAACCACTGCAGTTTGCCTATCACCGCGACCGGTCCACAGCTGATGCCATCTCCCTGGCTCTACAATCAACATACAAACACTTCGGCAACAAGGATACCTACGTCAGACTGCTGTTCATAGACTACAGCTCCGCCTTCAACATCATTATCCCGACAAGATTAATAACCAAACTCTGCAAACTTGGACTTGACCCCCTCCCTGTGCAGCTGGATCCTTGACTTCATCACCAACAGACCGCAATCTGTCAGGATCGGCAACAGCACCTCCTCCACAATAGTCCTCAACACCGGGGCCCGCAAGGATGTGCTCAGTCCTCTGACGAATCAGACGACTGAAGGGAGATAAATCACTTGGTTGCATGGTGTACCAAAAACAACCTCTCTCTGAATGTTGGAAAGACCAGGGAACTGATCATCGACTTCAGAAAGGACAGCACGACACACACTCCCGTCTGCATCAATGGCTCCAGGAGAGGCCCCGCCCAGCGCCCTGACCCGGAGAGGCCCCGCTCAGCGTCCTGACCCGGAGAGGCCCCGCTCAGCATCCTGACCCGGAGAGGCCCCGCCCAGCGTCCTGACCCGGAGAGGCCCCGCCCAGCGTCCTGACCCGGAGAGGCGCCGCCCAGCGTCTTGACCCGGAGAGGCCCCGCCCAGCGTCCTGACCCGGAGAGGCCCCGCCCAGCGTCCTGACCCGGAGAGGCCCCGCTCAGCGTCCTGACCCGGAGAGGCCCCGCTCAGCGTCCTGACCCGGAGAGGCCCCGCCCAGCGTCCTGACCCGGAGAGGCCCCGCCCAGCGTCCTGACCCGGAGAGGCCCCGCTCAGCGTCCTGACCCGGAGAGGCCCCGCTCAGCACCCTGACCCGGAGAGGCCCCGCCCAGCGTCCTGACCCGGAGAGGCCCCGCCCAGCGTCCTGACCCGGAGAGGCCCCGCTCAGCATCCTGACCCGGAGAGGCCCCGCCCAGCGTCCTGACCCGGAGAGGCCCCGCCCAGCATCCTGACCCGGAGAGGCCCCGCTCAGCATCCTGACCCGGAGAGGCCCCGCCCAGCGTCCTGACCCGGAGAGGCCCCGCCCAGCGCCCTGACCCGGAGAGGCCCCGCCCAGCGTCCTGACCCGGAGAGGCCCCGCTCAGCGTCCTGACCCGGAGAGGCCCTGCCCAGCGTCCTGACCCGGAGAGGCCCCGCCCAGCGTCCTGACCCGGAGAGGCCCCGCTCAGCGTCCTGACCCGGAGAGGCCCCGCTCAGCGTCCTGACCCGGAGAGGCCCTGCCCAGTGATCGACCCCGAGAGGCCCCGCCCAGCGTCCTGACCCGGAGAGGCCCTGCCCAGTGATCGACCCCGAGAGGCGCCGCTCAGCGTCCTGACCCGGAGAGGCCCCGCCCAGCGTCCTGACCCGGAGAGGCCCCGCCCAGCGCCCTGACCCGGAGAGGCCCCGCCCAGCGTCCTGACCCGGAGAGGCCCCGCCCAGCGTCCTGACCCGGAGAGGCCCCGCTCAGCGCCCTGACCCGGAGAGGCCCCGCTCAGCGCCCTGACCCGGAGAGGCCCCGCTCAGCGTCCTGACCCGGAGAGGCCCCGCTCAGCGTCCTGACCCGGAGAGGCCCCGCCCAGCGTCCTGACCCGGAGAGGCCCCGCTCAGCGTCCTGACCCGGAGAGGCCCCACCCAGCGCCCTGACCCGGAGAGGCCCCGCCCAGCGTCCTGACCCGGAGAGGCCCCGCTCAGCATCCTGACCCGGAGAGGCCCCGCTCAGCGCCCTGACCCAGAGAGGCCCCGCCCAGCGTCCTGACCCGGAGAGGCCCCGCCCAGCGACCTGACCCGGAGAGGCCCCGCTCAGCGTCCTGACCCGGAGAGGCCCCGCCCAGCGACCCGACCCCGAGAGGCCCCGCCCAGCGCCCTGACCCGGAGAGGCCCCGCTCAGCATCCTGACCCGGAGAGGCCCCGCCCAGCGTCCTGACCCGGAGAGGCCCCGCCCAGCGTCCTGACCCGGAGAGGCCCCGCTCAGCGTCCTGACCCGGAGAGGCCCCGCCCAGCGTCCTGACCCGGAGAGGCCCCGCCCAGCGTCCTGACCCGGAGAGGCCCCGCCCAGCGTCCTGACCCGGAGAGGCCCCGCTCAGCGTCCTGACCCGGAGAGGCCCCGCTCAGCGTCCTGACCCGGAGAGGCCCCGCCCAGCATCCTGTCTGCATCAATGGCTCCAGGAGAGGCCCCACCCAGCGCCCTGACCCGGAGAGGCCCCGCCCAGTGATCGACCCCGAGAGGCCCCGCCCAGCGTCCTGACCCGGAGAGGCCCCGCCCAGCGCCCTGACCCGGAGAGGCCCCGCTCAGCATCCTGACCCGGAGAGGCCCCGCCCAGCGCCCTGACCCGGAGAGGCCCCGCCCAGCGTCCTGACCCGGAGAGGCCCCGCTCAGCGTCCTGACCCGGAGAGGCCCTGCCCAGTGATCGACCCCGAGAGGCCCCGCCCAGCGTCCTGACCCGGAGAGGCCCCGCCCAGCGTCCTGACCCGGAGAGGCCCCGCCCAGCGTCCTGACCCGGAGAGGCCCCGCCCAGCGTCCTGACCCGGAGAGGCCCCGCCCAGCGTCCTGACCCGGAGAGGCCCCGCCCAGCGTCCTGACCCGGAGAGGCCCCGCTCAGCGTCCTGACCCGGAGAGGCCCCGCTCAGCGCCCTGACCCGGAGAGGCCCCGCTCAGCGTCCTGACCCGGAGAGGCCCCGCCCAGCGTCCTGACCCGGAGAGGCCCCGCTCAGCGTCCTGACCCGGAGAGGCCCCGCTCAGCGTCCTGACCCGGAGAGGCCCCGCCCAGCGTCCTGACCCGGAGAGGCCCCGCCCAGCGTCCTGACCCGGAGAGGCCCCGCCCAGCATCCTGTCTGCATCAATGGCTCCAGGAGAGGCCCCGCCCAGTGCCCTGACCCGGAGAGGCCCCGCCCAGCGCCCTGACCCGGAGAGGCCCTGCCCAGTGATCGACCCCGAGAGGCCCCGCCCAGCGTCCTGACCCGGAGAGGCCCCGCCCAGCGTCCTGACCCGGAGAGGCCCCGCTCAGCGTCCTGACCCGGAGAGGCCCCGCTCAGCGTCCTGACCCGGAGAGGCCCTGCCCAGTGATCGACCCCGAGAGGCCCCGCCCAGCGTCCTGACCCGGAGAGGCCCTGCCCAGTGATCGACCCCGAGAGGCCCCGCCCAGCGTCCTGACCCGGAGAGGCCCCGCCCAGCGCCCTGACCCGGAGAGGCCCCGCTCAGCGTCCTGACCCGGAGAGGCCCCGCCCAGCACCCTGACCCGGAGAGGCCCCGCTCAGCGTCCTGACCCGGAGAGGCCCCGCTCAGCGTCCTGACCCAGAGAGGCCCTGCCCAGTGACCCGACCCGGAGAGGCCCCGCCCAGGGTCCCCCGCCCAGCGCCCTGACCCAGAGAGGCCCCGCCCAGCGTCCTGACCCAGAGAGGCCTCGCCCAGCGTCCTGACCCGGAGAGGCCCCGCCCAGCGCCCTGACCCAGAGAGGCCCCGCCCAGCGCCCTGACCCAGAGTGGCCCCGCCCAGTGACCCGACCCGGAGAGGCTCCGCCCAGCGCCCTGACCCGGAGAGGCCCCGCCCAGCGTCCTGACCCGGAGAGGCCCCGCCCAGCGCCCTGACCCAGAGAGGCCACGCCCAGTGACCCGACCCGGAGAGGCCCCGCCCAGCGCCCTGACCTGGAGAGGCCCCGCCCAGTTACCCGACCCGGAGAGGCCCCGCCCAGGGTCCCCCGCCCAGCGCCCTGACCCAGAGAGGCCCCGCCCAGCGTCCTGACCCGGAGAGGCCCTGCCCAGCGCCCTGACCCAGAGAGGCCCCGCCCAGCGCCCTGACCCGGAGAGGCCCCGCCCAGCGACCCGACCCGGAGAGACCCCGCCCAGCGACCCGATCCGGAGAGGCCCCACCCAGCAACCTGACCCGGAGAGACACCGCCCAGCGACCCGACCCGGAGAGGCCCCGCCCAGCGACCCGACCCGGAGAGGCCCCGCCCAGCGACCCGACCCGGAGAGGCCCCGCCCAGCGACCCGACCCGGAGAGACCCCGCCCAGTGACCCGGAGAGGCCCCGCCCAGTGACCCAGAGAGGCCCTGCCCAACGACCCGACCCGGAGAGGCCTCGCCCAGCGCCCTGACCCGGAGAGGCCCCACCCAGGGACCCGACCCTGAGAGACCCCGCCCAGCGACCCGACCCTGAGAGACCCCGCTAGGGACCCGGAGAGGCCCCGCCCAGTGACCCGGAGAGGCCCCGCCCAGTGACCCAGAGAGGCCCCGCCCAACGACCCGACCTGGAGAGCCCCTGCCCAGCGACCCGGAGAGGCCCCGCCCAGCGACCCAGAGAGGCCCCGCCCAGCGACCCAGAGAGGCCCCGCCCAGCGACCCGACCCGGAGAGGCCCCGCCCAGGGACCCGACCCTGAGAGACCCCGCCCAGCGACCCGGAGAGGCCCCGCCCAGGGACCCGGAGAGGCCCCGCCCAGGGACCCGACCCTGAGAGACCCCACCCAGCGACCTGGAGAGGAAACAGACCATGGGACCCAGCCCAGCCTGTCTCAGGAAGCCGCTGTCCACAAGCCAGGACCCCCGAAATGGCGGAGACCCTGCGTGAGGACCCTAACGCGCTGCAAGGTATTCTCGGGCCACAGAACGCTGGGACCCGTCCGGATCGCAAATATGCTCTTCTAGCAACCCCTCTACCTCAACCAATGCTCGGGACCCTGCCAGACGTGACCCTGGATACGTAAACAGCGCCCTGGTCCCCGCCAACACCCTGGACCCCTCCAACACCCTGGTCACCTCCCTTCCACAAGTTCAGGCTCCTCCTATTGGATCCTGGGACAATCTAGCCACAGCCGCTGACGGAGGAAGCGAGAGAAACGCAACAGTCTGCCGGTAATAAATAATAATAATCGCTTATTGTCACGAGTAGGCTTCAATTAAGTTACTGTGAAAAGCCCCTAGTCGCCACATTCCGGGGAGGCTGGTACAGGAAGGTTAGACTGAAGCAACGCGGTTTCAAGATCCCTCTCCCCACTCCTGGCAAACGTCCAAGTGATCGATAACCAGCTGGATGAACTTAACGCCAGACTTACCTCTCAGAGGGAAGTAAGAGACTGCTGTGTGCTCTGTTTCACAGAGACATGGCTCACCCCCGCCTCACCGGACTGTGCCATACAGCCTGAAGGCTTCTCTATTCACCGGGCCGACCGCACGGCATCTTCAGGCAAAGCGAAGGGTGGAGGGGTTTGCCTCCTCATCAACTCCTCCTGGTGCTTGGATGTGGTGACCCTGGCGACCTACTGCTCCCCAGACCTGGAATACTTGACCGTAAAGTGCCGCCCATACTATCCTCCACGTGAGTTCACTTCAGCCATTATCACAGCGGTCTACATCCCACCCCAGGCAGAAGTGAGGAAGGCGCTGGATGAACTGTACACAGTCATAAACAACTACGAAACAGAGCACCCGGAGGCCTTGTTCATTGTGGCCGGAGACTTCAACAAGGCCAACCTCAAGAGCGTACTGCCAAAATTCCACCAGCGCATCTCCTGTCCCACATCTCTTGACCACTGCTACTCAAAAATCAAGGGCGCCTACCGTTCCATCCGCCGACCGCACTTTGGGAAATCAGACCATAAGACTGTGCTCCTTCTCCCGGCTTACAAGCAGAAACTCAAGCGGGAGAATCCAGCTAAGAAGGTTGTGCAGTGCTGGTCCGAGGAGACAGAAGAGCTCTTACGTGACTGCTTAGAGACAGTGGATTGGTCCATATTTAAGAACTCAGCGACCAACTTAAATGAGTATGTCACCACCGTCACAGACTTCATCAGCAAATGTGTGGACGACTGCGTGACAAAGAAAGCAGTACGTACGTTCCCCAACCGGAAACCATGGCTCAACCGCGAGATTGGATGGAATCATATAATCATCGAATTTACAGCACAGAAGGAGGCCATTCGGCCCATCGAGTCTGCACTGCCTCTTGGAAAGAGCAGCCTGCCCAGGCAAACATCTCCACCCTATCCCCATAACCCAGTAACTCCACCCAACACGAAGGGCAATTTTGGACACTAAGGGCAATTTAGCATGGCCAATCCACCTAACCTGCACATCTTTGGACTGTGGGAGGAAACCGGAGCACCCGGAGGAAACCCACGCAGACCCGGGGAGAATGTGCAGACTCCACACAGACAGTTGTGGTGAATTATAAACACTAATAATCCACACTGTATTGTGCAACATGTGTTGAGCCTGTACCTTGTATCAGATCATGTGTAGTTGCGCGGCTCTACCCAAGGGGGAGATGAGGAGCTTGTACTGGGCTCCACCCTTTGCTCCGCCCATGGCTCCTTCCCCTAACCAGAAGTATAAAGGTTGCTGTCGTGAGCCTGCCTGCCAGTTCATCGAGAGTTCATCTTGTCACAGGCAGGCTCTGTTGTAAGACGATTAAAACCACTGTTCCCTTCTAACCACGTGTCGTGTGAATTGATGGTCTCATCAATTTAATCGTCTTAAGAAACAGTAAGGAATGACCATGGAATCAGCCCTCAAACCTTATCGACTGGAACTCGACCCACAGGATGCAGAAGCGAAAGAAATCTTTTCACACTGGCTCCGATGTTTTAAGGCCTACCTGGATGAAGCAAGCACTACAGAAACTACGGAGGAGCAGAAACTCAGCCTACTGCACGCAAGGGTGAGCCATTGTATATCTACTCAACTTAATTGTACCGGCTCATATACAGAGGCCCTGGCCCTGCTCGACAGAATGTACGTGAGGCCCGTCAATGAGGTCTACGCGCGCCACGTTTTTACTAGTCGCCGCCAGTGCCCCACAGAATCGCTAGAAGAATTCCTAAGAGACTTAAAAACCTTATCCCGGGACTGTAATTACCAAGCTGTAAATGCTGCAGAACATAGGGAACTCGCTGTCCGCGATGTATTTGTTGCAGGCCTCAGGTCCAATTACGTGCGCCAGCGGTTGCTTGAGAAGGGGGCCCAAGGGACTTCCGGTTGCGGCTATGACTAGCTAAGTCGCACGTTTGGCGGCTCCTGCTACAAAGGTGTTTTCGGGCCGACTGGAGGGCCCCAACGGCGCTGGAAGGACAAATCCCGGTGGGGGAAGGCTCCCTGAGGAGAACCAGTCCAACTTTATGGTCGGTACCCGGAGTGGGGTGGCAAAGAAAGCAACAGCAGCTCCCCAAAAAAAGCGGGGGAAGAAGACCAAAATGGCGGCCGGTGGCGCACCCGAGGAATGGAGGAAATGGGCGGAGGAGCAGCAGGCCGCTCTCCTGCGCTTCTTTACGGAGCTGAAAGTGGAGCTGCTGGAGTCAATGAATGCGACGACCACCAGGCTGATGGGAGCCCAGGCGACCCAAGAGGCGTCGATTCGGGAGCTGCAGCAGGAGATGACTGCGAGGGAGGAGGAGGCCACGGTCCTCGTGGGAAAGGTAGAGGTGCACGAGGCACTCCACCTGAAATGGCAGAGCCGTTTTGAGGAGCTGGATACCCGAATGAGGCGGAAGAACCTGAGGATCTTGGGCCTGGCAGAAGGCCTGGTGGGGTCAGACCTCCCGGGATATGTAGCAGAAATGCTGAGCTCCCTGATGGGGGCAGGGGCCGTCCCTTCGCCCCTGGAGCTGGAAGAGGCCTACAGGGTCATGGCTAGGAGGCCAAGAGCAAATGAGCCCCCGAGGGCGGTGCTGGTGCGGTTCCAGCGACTCAGCGATCGTGAGAGAGTGCTGGAGTGGGCCAAGAGGGAAAGGAGCAGCAAGTGGGAGAACTCGACGGTGAGGGTGTACCAGGACTGGAGTGCGGAGGTGGCTAAGCGGCGGGCCCGGTACAACCGGACGAAGGCGGTGCTGCATGCAAAACGGATCAGGTTCGGAATGCTGCAGCCAGCGCGCTTGTGGGTCACCTACAAGAACCAACACCACTATTTTGAGTCCCCAGAGGAGGCGTGGGCCTTTGTACAGGAAGAGAAACTGGACTCGAATTAGACCCAGGGGATACTTGGCGGCCGTAGCCGCTTGGGTACTTTCAGCTGAACAAGCGGTTCTTTTTCGGCTGGGTCGGAACTGGGCAACCCTTATTGGAACGGTTTCCCCTTTTTTTTTTCTTTCTTTGTTTGGATCTTGAACTCTTGCTTTGGTTTTTCTTCTGATGTTTTTCCCCCCTTTGCCAACTTCCCTTAGTTATTGGTATTGTGGTTATTCATGGTTATTTATGGTTATTTAGAGTGTTTGGTGGAGGGCGACTGTTAAGTACATTGTTATTTGTTATCTATCTGTTATTTATAATGTTAAGTTGGGGAGGCGGGACGGGGGGGGAGAGCAGATCGGGGATATGGGCTCCTAGGGGGGGTTCTTTACAGGCATGGACGGGGACGGGGGTGGAACTGAAGATGGCGGGGTGGGGTGTGGCAGGGCGAAAGCGCGGGCTTTCCTCTGTTTTCCCGCGCGCGGGGCAGAGGAGGGGTGAGGGGAGGAGCGCGGGGCGTGGCTAGCAATGGCGACCTTTCCCGCGTTGGAGCGGGGCCAGGGAGGAGTGGCAAGGGGGGGGGAGGCCCCCCCCCGAGCCGGGAGGAGTCGGAGTGTGGCAGGAGCAGCCGGGTCAGCGTAAACCAGCTGACTTACGGGAGTACGATGGAGGGTACATCGCGGCTAGGAGGGGTCCTAGCCTGGGGGGGGGGGGGGGGGGGGGGGCTAGGGAGGGACACCGGGTTGCTGCTGGAAAGACCAGGAACGGGAAGTGGAGGACTGGAGGGGTGGGGGGAGGGGGCCATCGCCATGGGGAGCGGGTCAGAGGGGGAGGGTCGACCCGGGGCGAGCAGGGAACAGGACATGGCTAATCGGCAGGGGAAGGGGGCGGGTCGTCCCGTGACCCGGCTGATCACTTGGAACGTGAGGGGGTTGAATGGGCCGGTCAAGAGATCAAGGGTATTCTCACACCTGAAGGGACTGAAGGCTGATGTAGCAATGTTACAGGAGACCCATTTGAAGGTAGTGGACCAGGTTCGCCTGAGAAGGAGGTGGGTGGGACAGGTGTTCCACTCTGGATTGGACATAAATCCTTGAAAGTTGCCACCCAGGTTAATAGGGCTGTTAAGAAGGCATATGGTGTGCTAGCCTTTATAAGCAGGGGGATTGAGTTTCGGAACCACAGGGTCATGCTGCAGCTGTACATAACTCTGGTGCGGCCACACCTGGAGTACTGCGTGCAGTTCTGGTCACCACATTATAGGAAGGATGTGGAAGCTTTGGAAAGGGTTCAGAGGAGATTTACTAGGATGTTGCCTGGTATGGAGGGAAGGTCTTACGAGGAAAGGCTCAGGGAATTGAGGTTGTTTTCGTTAGAGAGGAGAAGGCTGAGAGGTGACTTAATAGAGACATATAAGATAGTCAGAGGGTTAGATAGGGTGGACAGTGAGAGTCTTTTTCCTCGGATGGTGATGACCAACACGAGGGGACATAGCTTTAAATTGAGGGGTGAGAGATATAGGACAGATGTCAGAGGCAGTTTCTTTACTCAGAGAGTAGTAGGGGTGTGGAACGCCCTGCCTGCAACAGTAGTAGACTCGCCAACTTTAAGGGCATTTAAGTGGTCACTGGATAGACATATGGATGAAAATGGAATAGTGTAGGTCAGATAGGCTTCAGATGGTTTCACAGGTCGGCGCAACATCGAGGGCCGAAGGGCCCGTACTGCGCTGTAGTGTTCTATGTTCTATGTTCTAACCGGGGGGTGGCGATTCTGGTGGGAAAGAGGGTGTCGTTCGTGGCGGAGGAGGTGGTGGCGGATAAGGAGGGTAGGTATGTGATGGTGAAGGGTAAGCTGCAGGGGGAGAAAGTGGTGATGGTCAACGTATATGCCCCGAACTGGGATGACGCGGGTTTTATGAGGCGCCTATTGGGCCTCATTCCGGGACTGGAGGCAGGGGGCTTGATCATGGGGGGTGACTTTAACACAGTGCTGGACCCCGGGCTAGACAGATCGAGCTCAAGGACCAATAGGAGGCCGGCAGCGGCAGAAGTGCTGAGGGGGTACATGGAGCAGATGGGAGGAGTAGACCCATGGAGGTTTGGTAGGCCGAGGGCGAGGGAGTATTCCTTTTTCTCCCACGTCCATAGAGTGTACTCCAGAATCGATTTCTTTGTGTTGAGCAGGGGGCTGATCCCGAGGGTACGGGAAGCTGAGTACTCGGCCATTGCGATCTCTGATCATGCACCACATTGGGTGGATGTGGAAATGGGGGAGGCGCGGGACCAGCGCCCGCTGTGGCGGCTGGATGTGGGGCTGTTAGCGGACAACGAGGTGTGTAAAAGGGTCCGGAAGAGCATTGAGAGCTATCTGGACTTGAATGACACGGGTGAGGTGCAGGTGGGGATGGTCTGGGAGGCCCTGAAGGCAGTGATCAGGGGAGAGCTGATCTCCATAAGGGCACACAGAGAAAGAAAGGAGAGGCAGGAGAGGGAGAGGCTGGTGGGGGAGCTATTGGAAGTGGATAGGAGATATGCGGAGGCACCAGAGGAGGGGCTGCTGGGAGAACGGCGCAGCCTGCAGGCCAAGTTCGACCTGCTGACCACCAGGAAGGCAGAGACGCAGTGGAGAAGGGCGCAGGGCGCGGTCTATGAGTATGGGGAAAAGGCGAGCAGGATGCTGGCACACCAGCTTCGCAAACGAGATTCGGCTAGGGAGATTGGGGGAGTGAAGGAGAGGGGCGGGAAGGTAGTGCAGAAGGGGCAAGAAGTGAACGGGGTCTTCAGGGATTTTTACAAGGAGTTGTATCGGTCTGAGCCGCCGACAAGGAGAGGGGGAATGGAGGACTTCCTAAACAAATTGAGGTTCCCAAGGGTCCAGGAGGGGCTGGTAGAAGGGCTGGGGGCGCCAATAGGGCTAGAGGAGCTAGTCAAGGGAATAGGTCAGATGCAGGCGGGGAAGGCGCCGGGGCCAGATGGGTTCCCGGTGGAATTCTATAAGAAAAATGTGGACTTGGTGGGACCGGTACTGGTACGAGCCTTTAATGAGGCGCGAGAGGGGGGGGGTTCTGCCCCCGACAATGTCGCAGGCTCTGATCTCCCTGATATTGAAGCGGGATAAAGACCCCGTGCAGTGCGGGTCCTACAGGCCTATCTCGCTTCTGAACGTGGATGCCAAGTTGCTGGCAAAGATCCTGGCAGCTAGAATAGAGGATTGTGTGCCAGGGGTAATCCATGAGGACCAGACGGGGTTCGTGAAGGGGCGGCAGCTCAACACGAACGTGCGGAGATTGCTGAATGTAATTATGATGCCGGCAGTGGAGGGGGAGGCTGAGATAGTGGTAGCGCTGGACGCGGAGAAGGCATTCGATAGGGTGGAGTGGGGGTACCTGTGGGAGACGTTGGAACGGTTTGGGTTTGGGGAAGGGTTTATTAAGTGGGTGAAGTTGCTCTACTCGGCCCCGACGGCGAGTGTAGTGACAAACGGGAGGAGGTCGGAGTATTTCGGGCTCCACCGAGGGACCAGGCAGGGATGTCCCCTATCCCCCTTACTTTTCGCACTGGCGATTGAACCGTTGGCGATGGCACTGAGGGGTTCAGGGGGGTGGAGAGGACTGACTAGGGGAGGGGAGGAACATCGAGTATCGCTGTATGCGGATGATCTACTGCTGTACGTGGCAGACCCAGAAGGGGGAATGCCGGAGATAATGGAACTATTAGCAGAGTTTGGGGACTTTTCGGGGTACAAACTAAATTTGGGCAAAAGCGAGGTTTTTGTGATACACCCGGGGGACCAGGGAGAGGGTATTGGGAGACTCCCCTTCAAGCGAGCAGGAAAGAGCTTTAGGTACTTAGGGGTGCAGGTGGCAAGGAACTGGGGGACCCTCCACAAGTTGAACTTTTCCAGGCTGGTGGAACAGATGGAGGAGGAATTTAAGAGGTGGGACATGGTACCGCTGTCGCTGGCGGGGAGGGTGCAGTCAATCAAAATGACGGTCCTCCCAAGGTTCTTGTTTCTATTTCAGTGCTTGCCCATCTTCCTCCCTAGGGCCTTCTTCAAAAAGGTGACGAGTAGCATCATGAGCTACGTGTGGGCGCACGGCACCCCAAGGGTGAGGAGGGTCTTTTTGGAGCGGAGTAGGGACAGTGGAGGGCTGGCACTACCCAATCTCTCGGGGTATTACTGGGCGGCAAATGTGTCAATGGTGCGCAAGTGGATGATGGAAGGGGAGGGGGCAGCTTGGAAATGAATGGAGAGGGCGTCCTGTGGCAACACAAGCCTGGGGGCCCTAGTAACAGCACCATGGCCGCTCCCCCCCACGAGGTACACCACGAGCCCGGTGGTGGCGGCCACCCTCAAGATATGGGGGCAGTGGAGGCGACACAGGGGGGAAATGGGAGGTCTGTTGGCGGCGCCAATAAGAGGGAACCATAGATTCATCCCGGGGAACATCGACGGGGGATTTCAGAGCTGGTACAGGGTGGGCATACGGCAGCTGAAGGACCTGTTTATAGAGGGGAGGTTTGCGAGCCTGGGAGGGCTGGAGGAGAAGTTTGAGCTCCCCCCGGGAAACATGTTCAGATATTTACAAGTGAAGGCATTTGCTAGGCGGCAGGTGGAGGGGTTCCCCCTGCTCCCCAGTAAGGGGGCAAGTGATAGGGTGCTCTCGGGGGTCTGGGTCGGAGGGGGGAAGATATCAGACATCTACAAGATAATGCAGGAGGCGGAAGAAGCATCAGGGGAGGAGCTGAAAGCCAAGTGGGAAGGGGAGCTGGGAGAGCAGATAGAAGACGGGACGTGGGTGGATGCACTGGAGAAGGTCAATTCTTCCTCCTCGTGTGCGAGGCTGAGCCTCATTCAATTTAAGGTGCTGCATAGAGCTCACATGACGGGGACAAGGATGAGCCGGTTATTTGGGGGTGAGGACAGGTGTGTCAGATGTCTGGGAAGCCCAGCGAACCATGTGCATATGTTCTGGGCATGTCCGGTGCTGGAAGGGTTCTGGAAGGGGGTGGCAAGGACGGTGTCGAAGGTGGTGGGGGGGGGGGGAGGGGGGGGGGAGGGGAGGGGGGGCAGCAATGGTCGTGGGGGGACATGCACGACTGTAACGCGGGCAAGTCTGCTCGCTGCTCATGTCTGTAACTGTAGGCTGCCTTGTTTGTTAAGTTGTTGCTTGGGGGGGGGGGGGGGGGGGTGGGGGGGAGGAATGGTGCGCGCGAGAGGGCGGGCGAGGAAGGGATATTTGCCTAGAGGGATTGTGTTGTAAATAATTTAAAAATTAGTAGGGGTAAATGTCTGTATGGAAAAAACTCTTTCAATAAAAATTATTTTTAAAAAAAAAGAGAAGGGGGCCCAAAACTTAGAAGACACTGTAGAACCTGCCACTACTATGGAGGTCTCGTTCCGCAGCCTTACCTTGTTCCCCGCGGACTCCGCGACCCCGTCATGGGCCCCCGACCAGCGACTACCCCAGGCCTGCGCCACGCGGCCACCCAGCCACTATGCTACTCCAGCCTGCCACTTTTGTGGCCAGCCCCAGCACCCGCGGCAGCATTGCCCGGCCCGCAACGTGACCTGCAGCAGCTGCGGTCGCAAAGGACACTATGCCAGAGTGTGTCTGCCGAAGAAAGCCCCAGCCTCTAACCCTCCCGCAGCCCAGAGCACTCGCTCCCTGAATTCGCAGGCCCGCAGGCTCCGTAACGCCACGGCCTGTACTCCGACTCTACCCCCCCACCCACCACGTGCGACCCAGGGGGGCTGCCATCTTGGCAAACCCCCACCACGCGACCAGCCACGTGCGATTCATGGGGGCCACCATCTTGAGCGCCATCTTCCTCGCAGCCCACCACGTGCGATCCACGGGGGCAGCCATCTTGGGCTCCACCCTCTCCAAACTCAGCAACCCAGATCGAAGACTGCGACCTCAGCGGGCATTCATCACGGGGCCACTCCAGCACAGCTGATCGAGCCGCCGACTACCCACAACTCAGCGCGGTCACGTTGGACCAGTCACGTCCGAAGCACCTCCGCAACTCCATGATGACCGTTGAAATCAACGGGTACAGGACGCCGTGCCTCTTCGACTCCGGGAGCACCGAGAGCTTCGTACACCCAGATCTGGTAAGACGCTGTTCGCTCCCTGTTCTTCCTCCACGGCAAACTGTCTCCCTCTCTTCGGGTTCCCACTCTGTTCACATCCAAGGGCGCACCGTCGCGACCCTAACGATCCAAGGCGCTAGCTACTCTAATTTTCAACTATACGTCCTGCCCGAACTCTGAGCCCCACTCTTACTGGGACTCAACTTCCAGTGTAACCTCAAAAGTCTCACCCTCAGCTTCGGCGGACCCCTACCCACTATCTGCAGCCTAGCCACCCTGCGAATCTTCCCCCCTCCACTCTTTGCCAATCGCACTTCGGACTGCAAACCCGTAGCCACTCGCAGCAGGCGGTACAGCCTGCAGGACAGGGTGTTCATTCGAACCGAGGTCCATAGGCTCCTACGTGAGGGGATCATAGAGGCCAGTAACAGCCCCTGGAGAGCTCAGGTGGTGATCGTCAAGACCGGGGAAAAATTCCGCATGGTTGTGGACTATAGTCAGACCATTAATCGGTTTACGCTCCTCAATGCATATCCCCTTCCCAGGATTGCAGACATGGTGAATCTGATTGCCCAGTATCCTCCACGGTGGATCTGAAGTCTGCATACCACCAGGTCCCAATCCACCGGAGGACCGCCACTACACGGCGTTCAAAGCCGATGGCCGCCTCTTCCATTTCCTCCAGGTCCCTTTCGGCGTCACGAACGGGGTCTCGGTGTTCCAACGAGCAATGGATCGAATAGTGGACCAGTACGGGCTGCGGGCCACGTTTCCGTACTTGGATAACGTCATCATCTGCGGTTATGACCAGCAGGACCACGATGCCAACCTCCATCGATTTCTCGACAGCCCAGAAACTCAACCTCACTTACAACAAGGAGAAATGCGTTTTCCGCACGACCAGGCTAGCCATCCTCGGCTATGTCATGTAAAACGGAGTCCTGGGCCCCGACCCGGACCGTATGCCCTATGCTCTTAGAATTCCCTCTCCCTCATTGTCCCAGGGCCCTCAAACGGTGCTTGGGGTTCTTTTCATATTATGCCCAGTGGGTCCCTCAATATGCGGCCAAAGCCCGCCCACTATTTAAGGCCACACTTTTCCCCCTGTCGGCTGAGGCACGCCAGGCCTTCAGCTGCATCAAGGAGGACATCGCCAAAGCGGCCATGCGGGTCGTCCCTTTTCAGGTAGAGAGCGATGCCTCAGAGGTCGCTCTCGCAGCCACATTGAATCAGGCTGGGAGACCAGTCGCATTTTTCTCCTGAACCCTTCCCGCTTCAGAACTTCTACACTCCTCGGTCGAAAAGGAAGCACAAGCCATTGTGGAGGCTGTATGTCACTGGAGGCACTACCTCGCAGGTAGAAGGTTCACCCTCATCACCGACCAAAGATCGGTTGCCTTCATGTTTGACAACTCGCAAAGGGGCAAAATAAAAAATAATAAAATCCTGAGGTGGAGGATCGAGCTCTCCACCTACAAGTACGATATAATGTACCGACCGAGAAAGCTCAACGAGCCCCCAGATGCCCTGTCCCGCGGCACGTGCGCCAGCACGCAGAGCGACCACCTGAAAGCCATCCACAATGACCTCTGCCACCCGGGGGTCACCTGGCTCGCCCACTATGTCAAGGCCCGAAATCTACCTTTCTCCACCGAGGAGGTAAAAGCCATCACCAGGGATTGCCTGATCTGTGCGGAGTGCAAACCGCACTTCTATAGACCAGACAGGGCCCACCTGGTCAAGGCTTCTCGGCCCTTTGAACGCCTCGCTATCGATTTCAAAGGGCCACTCCCCTCAACTAACCGGAATGTGTACTTCCTGAATGTCATCGATGAGTTCTCCCGCTTTCCCCTTTCCTATTCCGTGCCCCGATATGACCTCCCACACAGTCATCAGGGCCCTGCATAGTATCTTCACCCTGTTCGGTTTCCCCAGCTATGTACACAGCGACCGGGATTCGTCCTTCATGAGCGATGAGCTGCGTCAGTACCTGCCCGACAAGGGCATCGCCTCGAGCAGGACTACCAGCTATAACCCCAGGGGGAACGGGCAGGTGGAGAGGGAGAATGCGACGGTCCAGGGGCACTACCACGGGGGCTTCGCTCCCGGCATGGTTGAAGACGCCGGGCCCAGTACTCCTCCGGAAGCACGTCAGGGCACACAAAACTGACCCACTAGTAGAAAGAGTGCTCCTACTCACTCAAACCCCCAATACGCCTTCATAGAGTACCCTGCCGGCCATCAGGACACCGTATCCCTCCGGGACATAGCGCCTGCAGGATCAAACCCCACCACTACCACCGCCGAGATACCCCTCACACTACATCCCACCCAACTCGTCGCGCCCCACACCCCCGCACCTACCGGGTTGCTACACATGTTCCGCGCACCCGCGTCCACAAGCGTTCAGCGCCCCCAGTCGAACCAGACGGGTACGAAGCTCGGACAGAATCACCCCCGGAGTCCGCCATCGTATCCCAACCAACCGTGATCGTCCAGCCACCAGAAGAGGCTGCAACCCTGGTGCTCCGCCGATCACAACGGACAACTCGACCACCGGACAGACTCAATTTGTAAGCCATCACCCCCGCCAGACTTGATTTTTTCACAGGGGGTGAATGTGGTGAATTATAAAGACTAATAATCCACACTGTATTGTACAACATGTGTTAAGCCTGTATATTATATTGAATCATGTGTAGTTGCGCAGCTATACCCATAGGGGGAGATGAGAAGCTTGTACTGGGCTCCACCCTTGGCTCTGTCCATGGCTCCTCCCCTAACCAGAAGTATAAAGGTTGATGCTGAGAGCCTGCCTGCCAGTTCATCTGGAGTTCATCTTGTCACAGGCAGGCTCTGTTGTAAGACGATTAAAACCACTGTTCACTTCTAACCACGTGTTGCGTGAATTGATGGTCTCATCAACAGTGACCCAAGCCGAGAATCGAACCTTGGACCTAGGAGCTGTGAAGCTGTGCTAACCACTGTGCTACCGTGCTGCCCCTAAATTGCTGCCGTGTTGCCGGAATTGACTCCCTACTGAAGGGCAGTTCTGAGGCGTTCAAGTCAGATGACCTTGACTATACAAGAAATCTAGGTACGACCTCTGCAAAGCCATCCGAGATGCCAAGAGAGAATATCAAACCAAGCTAGAGTCGCAGACAGACTCTCGGCGACTGTGGCAAGGACTAAACAACATAACGGGCTGGGTTTCCTCCGGGGGCTCCGGTTTCCTCCCACAGTCCAAAGATATGCGGGTTAGGTGGATTGACCATGATAAATTGCCCCTCAGTGTGCAAAATTGCCCTTAGTGTTGGGTGGAGGTATGGGTTTGGGTAGGGTGCTCTTTCCAAGAGCCGGTGCAGACTCGATGGGCCGAATGGCCTCCTTCTGCATTGTAAATTCTATGATTCTAAAAAGCGAAGCCGAGCACTATGTCTGGCAGCAGTGCACCCCTCCCCGATGAACTCAATGCGTTCTATGCTCGGTTTGAGCAGGTAACCAACAATCCGCTGTCGAGTTCCCCAGCAGCCCATAATTCACCCATACCCACCATCACAGTTTCTGAAGTCAGATCGGCCTTGCTGAAAGTGAACCCACGGAAGGCGATGGGCCCGGACGGGATCCCTGGTCGTGCACTCAGAGCCTGCGCATACCAGCTGGCAGAGGTATACACAGACATCTTTAACCTATCCCTTCTCCACTCCGAGGTCCCCACCTGCTTCAAGAAGACCACCATCATACCGGTACCAAAGAAGAACCAGGCAACGTGCCTCAATGACTACCGCCCGGTGGCCCTGACGTCAGTTGTAATGAAGTGCTTCGAGAGGCTGATCATGAAACGCATCACCTCCATACTCCCAGAACGCCTTGACCCACTTCAATTCGCATACCGTCGCAACCGGTCCACATCAGACGCCATTTCCCTGGCCCTACACTCATCCCTAGAGCATCTCAACAACAAGGACTCCTACATTAGACTCCTATTTATTGATTACAGCTCCGCCTTCAACATCATAATCCCAGCCAAGCTCATATCAAAGCTCCAAAACCTAGGACTTGGCTCTCCACTCTGCAACTGGATCCTTGACTTTCTGACCCACAGACCACAGTCAGTAAGAATGAACACCAACACCTCCTCCACAATAGTCCTCAACACCGGTGCCCCGCAAGGCTGCGTACTGCCCCCTACTCTACTCCCTGTACACACACGACTGCGTGGCAAAATTTGGTTCCAATTCCATCTACAGGTTTGCTGACGATACAACCATAGTGGGCCGGACCTCGAATAACGACAAGTCAGGATACAGGAGGGAGATAGAGGGCCTAGTGGAGTGGAGCAGCGGTAACAATCTCTCCCTCAATGCCAGCAAAACCAAAGAGCTGGTCATCGACTTCAGGAAGCAAAGTACTGTACACACCCCTGTCAGCATCAACGGGGCCGAGGTGGAGATGGTTAGCAGCTTCAAATTCCTAGGGGTGCACATCGCCAAAAATCTGTCCTGGTCCACCCACGTCGACGCTATCACCAAGAAAGCACAACAGCGTCTATACTTCCTCAGGAAACTAAGGAAATTCGGCATGTCCACATTAACCCTTACCATCTTTTACAGATGCACCACAGAAAGCATCCTATCTGGCTGCATCACAGCCTGGTATGGCAACTGCTCGGCCCAGGACCGTAAGGAACTTCAGAGAATCGTGAATACTGCCCAGTCCATCACACGAACCTGCCTCCCATCCATTGATTCCATTTACACCTCCCGCTGCCTTGGGAAAGCGGGCAGCATAATCAAAGATTCCTCCAACCCGGCTTACTCACTCTTCCAACTTCTTCCATCGGGCAGGAGATACAGAAGTCTGAGAACACGCAGGAACAGACTCAATAACAGCTTCTTCCCCACTGTTACCAGACTCCTAAATAACCCTCTTATGGACTGACCTCATTAACACTACACCCTGTATGCTTCATCCGATGCCAGTGCTTATGTAGTTACATTGTACCTTGTGTTGCCCTATTATGTATTTTCTTTTATTCCCTTTTCTTCCCATGTACTTAATGATCTATTGAGCTGGTCGCAGAAAAATATTTTTCACTGTACCTTAGTACACGTGACAATAAACAAACCCAATCCAATCCAATCCAATCCAAAGATCCTTCCACAGCACCTTCCAAACCCACGACCACTATCATCCAGAAGGACAAGAGCAGCAGATACCTGGGAGCCCCACCACCTGGAGATTCCCCTCCAAATCACTCACCGCCCTGACTTGGAAATATATCGCCATTCCCTGACTGTTATTCGGTCAAAATCCTTGAACTCCCTCCCTAGCAGCACTGTGGGTGTACCTACACCTCATGGATTGCAGCGATTCAAGAAGGCAGCTCACCAGCATCTTCTGAAGGGGCAATTAGAGATGGGCAATAAATGCTGACCTCGCCAGTGAACCCAAATCCAGTAAATGGTGAAAAACCCTGGGAACAGAGAATGGAATTGGGAGCAGCACTGAGTATGGGCAATATACAGAAAGGAGTCTGGGAAAGGCAGATGTTGGGAGACAACAGTGAGGTAGAAATTGCCTCTGAGATGGAAAACGTGTTTGTGCATCAGAGCTCAGAATATGGGAGCTGCACCATAAGAAAATATAGATTTAAACAGGCACAACCCAAATGTTTAGTTTTTGATCGTTCAAAATTAAATATTCCTTTCAGGAGCTTCTTCTTGGAACCTAACGACGTGTTCCAATATTTGAACAAGAGTCAGCAAGGTGGTGCAGTGATTAGCATTGCTGCCTCACGGCGCCGAGGATCCGGGTTCAATCCCGGCTCTGGGTCACTGTCCACGTGGAATTTGCACATTCTCCCCGTGCCTGCCTGGGTTTTACCTGCACGACCAAAAGATGTGCAGGGAAGGGGATTGGCCACGCTAAATTGCCCCTTAATTGGAAAGTAACATTTTTTGAAAGGAAGTTTTAAAAAAAATAACAATATTAGAACAAGTGAATGCACACAACATCCACGCATGTTATTGAAGAGTGGAGACCACGAGACTGGAGAAGACCCAGATTACGGCTCGCAAAAGTATGAATTGCACAGGTACCTTATAAATATCTGCTTAATTTAGTGACAGTAATGACTATAGCGTTTCTTCAATCACAACAAAACCATATTATATTATTATACCAGTAAATCTCTGTATCTAACTCCGTGCTGTACCTGTCCTGGTAGTGTTTGATGGGGACAGTGTGGAGGGAGCTTTACTCTGTATCTAACCCCATGCTGTACCTGTCCTGGGAGTGTTTGATGGGGACAGTGTAGAGGGAGCTTTACTCTGTGTCTAACCCCGTGCTGTATCTGTCCTGGGAGTGTTTGATGGGGACAGTGTAGAGGGAGCTTTACTCTGTATCTAACCCCGTGCTGTACCTGTCCTGGGAGTGTTTGATGGGGACAGTGTAGAGGGAGCTTTACTCTGTATCTAACCCCATGCTGTACCTGTCCTGGGAGTGTTTGATGGGGACAGTGTAGAGCAGGGGTGGGCAAACTTTCCCGTGCAAGGGCCACATTCAGAAATTCACAATTCACAAAGGGCCGCATAGTATATTAAGTAAAATAATTACTTCACCCGGTTATGATTCTGGGCGCCTCATATAGAACATAGAACAGTACAGCACAGAACAGGCCCTTCGGCCCTCGACGTTGTGCCGAGCAAAGATCACCCTACTCAAGTCAACGTATCCACCCTATACCAGTAAGTAATCCAACAATCCCCCCCCATTAACCTTAAAAAAAAAATTTTTTTTTTTAAATAAAAAATTTTTTTTTTTTTTTTTTAATTTTTTTTTTTAATGACTTGGTGGGCCGCAGAAATACCTTTCGCGGCCCGCGGGCCGTAGTTTGCCCACCCCTGGTGTAGAGGGAGCTTTACTCTGTATCTAACCCCATGCTGTACCTGTCCTGGGAGTGTTTGATGGGGACAGTGTAGAGGGAGCTTTACTCTGTGTCTAACCCCGTGCTGTATCTGTCCTGGGAGTGTTTGATGGGGACAGTGTAGAGGGAGCTTTACTCTGTATCTAACCCCGTGCTGTACCTGTCCTGGGAGTGTTTGATGGGGACAGTGTAGAGGGAGCTTTACTCTGTATCTAACCCCGTGCTGTACCTGTCCTGGGAGTGTTTGATGGGGACAGTGTAGAGGGAGCTTTACTCTGGATCTAACCCCGTGCTGTACCTGTCCTGGGAGTGTTTGATGGGGACAGTGTAGAGGGAGCTTTACTCTGGATCTAACTAATATCCAGAGTCAATCGTCGTCAATCAGGGCGAGTGTTTGGAATGATCTCTTTGTGGTAAACAGATGGCGGCACAGTAGCACAGTGGTTAGCACTGTTACTCCCCGTGTCAGCGTGGGTTTATTCCGGGTGCTCCGGTTTCCTCCCACAAGTCCCGAAAGACGTGCTGTTAGGTGAATTTGACATTCTGAATTCTCCCTCAGTGTACCCGAACAGGAGAACACGTGATCGGCGTGGGCTTGGAGGGCGGAAGGGCCTATTCCTGTGCTGTATTGTTCTTTGTCCTTTTGTTCTAAACATCATCCCCTTTTATTCCAGCCTGTATAACACCGATCCCACTCACTGATAATGTAGTCTCGTTTACACGTGGCTTACATTGTAAACATGAAGAGGAAACTCAGGGTATTTCATTCTTTGTGGACTATTATTGCAATGATGCAGCTTCTGGCTGGCTGTGCTTCCATCTCAGGGGTTTCAGGGTGATCCACACCCAACAATCTGCTCAAACCATCAACAATAATAAAACACCAAAGCAAATTCAGACCAATGGTACAGTAAGATCCCACAATTAGCAATGAACTTGATGTTTTTATACTGACTTTGACTGAGCCAAGTTCACAACAGGTGCTGTAGGTTGTAATAGCAGAGCGAGGAGGCAGGAGTAATGATCTGGGTGGTGGTTTCTGTGGAAATGGAGGATGTGTGACAGAGACAGACAGAACAAAATGAGTCTCCACTTGTCAACTTAACTCAGTTAACATCAGGAGGAGGGCAGACTGTCCGGAGTGAGGGGCAGAACACACGGACATGTTCCAATACGAGGAAGGAAACCCCATGGGGAGAGAGACTGACCCTGTGGGGCGAGGTTTCTGTGTACATGGGGAAGTGAAGCAATATTCCCCAAGGCAGTGAGATTGTGTGGAGTCAGTTTGTTTACAGTGGGTGATGAGTGATGGCACGATGAAGCAACTGTGCCACCGTGTCACACATAATAATCTGCCTTCCTCTTCTTGTCACCAAAGCGGACACCTCACATTCACCCACATTATATTTTATTTACCAAGTACTTTCCCACTCAGCCAGCCTGTCCAAGTCACCCTGCAGCCTCTCTGCATCCTCCTCACAGCGCACACTGCCACCCAGCTTCGTGTCGCCTGCCAATTTGGAGATATTGCAATTCCTCCGTCCAAATCATTAATGTATATTGTGAACAGCTGGGATCCCAGCACTGAACCCTGCGGTACCCCACTAGTCACTGCTGCCACTCTGAAAAGGACCCATACCATAAGTGATAGGAGCAGAATTAGGCCACTCGGCCCATCGAGTCTGCTCTGCCATTCAATCATGGCTGATATTTTTCTCATCCCCATTCTCCTGCCTTCTCCCCATAACCCCTGATCCCCTTATTGATCAAAAACCTATCTATCTCTGTCTTAAAGACACTCAGTAATTTGGCCTCCATAGCCTTCTGCGGCAAAGAGTTCCACAGATTCACCACCCTCTGGCTGAAGAAATTCCTCCACATCTCTGTTTTAAAGGATCGGCCCTTTAGTCTGAGATTGTGTCCTCTGCTTCTAGTTTTTCCTACAAGTGGAAACATCCTCTCCACAGCCACTCAATCCAGGCCTCGCAGTATCCTGTAAGTTTCAATAAGATCCCCCCTCATCCTTCTAAACTCCAATGAGTACAGACCCAGAGTCCTCAACCGTTCCTCATACGACAAGCTCTTCATTCCAGGGATCATTCTTGTGAACCTCCTCTGGGCCCTTTCCAAGGCCAGCACATCCTTCCTTAGATACGGGGCCCAAAACTGTTCACAATACTCCAAATGGGGTCTGACCAGAGCCTTATACAGCCTCAGAAGTACATCCCGGGTCTTGTATTCTAGCTCTCTCGACATGAATGCTAACATGGCATTTGCCTTCCTAATTGCCGACTGAACCTGCACGGTAACCTTAAGAAAATTGTGAACAAGGACTCCCAAGACCCTTTGTGCTTCTGATTTCCGAAGCATTTCCCCATTTAGAAAATAGTCTTTGCCTAAATTCCTCCTTCCAAAGTGCATAACCTCACACTTTCCCACATTGTGTTCCATCTGCCACTTCATTGCTCATTCTCCTAGCCTGTCCAAGTCCTTCTGCAGCCCCCTTGCTTCCTCAATACTACCTGTCCCTCGACAGATCTTTGTATCATCTGCAAACTTAGCAACCCTGCTCCAAGAAACCATCTCAGACGTTCCACAAATTCCTTTTCTTGGGATCCAGTACCACCCTGATTTTCCCAGTCCACCTGCATATTGAAGTCCCCCATGATCATTGTGATGTTGCCTTTTTTACATGCCTCTTCTATCTCCTGATTTATTTTCTGTCCCACATCCTGACTATTGCTAAGGGGCCTGTACATAACTCCCATCAGGGTCTTTTTACCTTTGTGATTCCTCAACTCTTCCCACAGAGATTCAATGCCTTCTGATCCTATATCGCTCCTCGCAACCCCGCCCCCTTTGCCCATCTGCCTGTCCTTTCGATAGGACACATATCCCTGTATATTTAGATTCCAGCCCTGATCCCCTTGCAGCCACATCTCTGTGATGCCCACAACATCGTACCGGCCAATTTCAATGTGCATAACAAGCTGATTTACCTTGTTCCATATACTGCACGCATTTCGGTACAACACCCTCAATCCTGCATTGACCACCTCCCATTTCACATTCTCCTCAGTCACTGTACCCTGTACTGTCGCCCTTTTTGATTCTTGACTATGGCTCCTCTGCCTTGCACTTTCCCCCTTCCTGCCTTTTGTTCCTGTCCCGTTTTACTTCCCTCCGACTTCCTGCATCGGTTCCTATCCCTCTGCCACATAAGTTTAAACCCTCCCCAACAGCACTGGCAAACACTGCCCCCACGACATCGGTTCCAGTCCTGCCCAGGTGCAGACCGTCCGGTTTGTACTGGTTCCACCTCCCCCAGAACAGGTTCCAATGCCCCAGGAATTTGAATCCCTCCCTCTTGCACCATCTCTCGAGCCACGCATTCATCCTATCTATCCTGACATTCCTACTCTGACTAGCTCGTGGCACTGGTAGCAATCCTGAGATTACTACCTTTGAGGTCCTACTTTTTAGTTTAACTCCTAACACACAGATAAAGAGAAGATAACTGCAAAATGTACAATAAACGGCCAGGGAAGGACCCTGCAGCAACAAAAGGCGGGGCGGGGGGGGGGGGGGGGGGGGAGAAGAGACAAGGAGGGAGGGGGAGAGGGGATTGATTACAGAGGGAAGTGACTTGTATATTGGAACAAGTCACATACCCTTGTTGAATGGACAGTGAATAAAATGTAAACGCTTCAATTAAAACATTTTATAAAAATCAAGCCCAGCACCAGGGGGCCAGTGGAATGCGATGTTCTGGTGCCTTGACAGCGGCAAGGGAAGGCAAATTGGACAGCAAAGGCTGTTGGCGAATCATTAACGGGGCCGACCCAGCATTCTCCAGGTCTCCTGCGAGGTTCACTTCTGCTATTTAAAATCAGAGGACGGGCTACTGAGGGGCGAGGGCGGGGGGGGGGGGGGGGGGGGGGGGGGAAGAGAGGGAGTGACATATGTTCCCAAAGTCACAGTCATTGTCTGAGAGTGTAGCCACCTAAGATGGACACTGGGCTAACAAAATGGAGAACTGCTAAGACTGTAGGGAGAAAACAGTTTAGCCAGGACAAGCAGTCTGCAAAGGCTAATTAGCATTCTGCACGTAGCAAAACTGGTTTATGGCCAGGTGGAAGATCTCAACCAAAGGTGTAAATAGCAAAACGCTTTGCATAGTAATGAGGCAATCCAGATCTGGGCACACACAATAGCAACATTTGGGTTTGAATGGATACTTTGAGTGGACGCCCAGACGAAACGGCACCAGAAGTATCCATCACAAAAGACCCTAGAGACCACCCCACCCATCGAGAAGAGACCCTCAGATTGGGGGATTTGTAAGACATTGATTGGGAAATAACCCAATCGATACATGGCAGGTAAAGGCCCGCCCCGAAAAGCCACAGACATTGGGGGCCCTATAAAGATAGACCCCGCACATGGTTCTGTCTGTTTTTGTGCTCCGGCTTGGACTGCTGTTTTGACTCCGGCCCAGATCTGCTGTTGTATCCTGACTCCGACTCCAGCCATTGATCCTGTCTTCCATCACCAGCCGTTGAGCACCAGCCATCGTTCAGTAAGTGCCAAAACGACGCTCGCTACGTGAACCCGGCATTACTTATACAGTATTCGACTATTAGCGAACAGAAGGTGCAGCCCAGAAAGGAACAAAGGCCTTGTCCCCTGACCTTGCTGGTTCCTACTTAGATAAGTATTTAGTCGTTTAATAGTAGTAATAAGTATTAGTCTTTAGCGTATGCATGCGTATTTATTATATTTGTATAATAAATATTAATCGTTTGAACTTACTAATCGGTGTATAGTTTTATTACTTTGAACCTGACCTTGAAATACTTGTGAGGTGTCTAGATACGGCACCTGGCGACTCCGAGCTGAAAATACACACACAGAGCTGTAGCAGTGTTAAGCACACGGCCTTTAAACGGAGGCGTGTTAATACACTCCAATAAACGCGTAATACACTCAAGTAAAACGTGCAACATTTAGTGGCGACTTCCTGACGGGACGCGGTTACAAGTGGCACCCCCACTCCGTCGAGGACCCTGAAATTTGAATTAGAAATCTGGTAAAGGAAAAGGAAAGAAATCACAAGTATTCAAGGTGTTCAAACGAATAAACGTAATTCGGAAGTGTGTTTAGTGCATGCGTACTAACAGGGTTGTAAGGAAAACCTGAAAGCATTTTTGTTGCGACAAACTTTCGGTAGTTTTGTGAACGGAACATAGCGTAAGCCTCACCCGTTTCGTGAGACATAACCTCAACACCCCCTGTTCCAAATTAAAGTGAGTCAGAGAAAATGGCCATGCAGGCAATGGAACGCCTCATGAATCCAGAACGGTTTGTGGTTGCAGCGACCAGCAGTAGCCGAGTAGGTGAGTGTCCCGTGTGGGAGCTGGAACTCCGCAAGTATCTGCAAGGAAAGGGATGGCCCCTTTGGAAAGAATTCTGTATGAATGAGGAGACAGGTCCCGGAAGTATAGGACATACTTGGTGGGAGAACCTCTCTCAAATTCATAAGAAAACCCTTAGTAAAGCACGCAAGCCGATGGCAATCGTGTCCTGTTTGGCACAGTTGCGAGGCACAGAGGAGGTCGTTCAGACGCTCCGGGCAGAATTAGAGGAGAGAAATCGAATGAGTAAAGTGGATGTCAGGGACATCGAGAAAGAAAATATGGATCTTAGAGGGAAGTTGGCAGAGAAAGGTAGAGAGGTGGATGATGCCAAGAGGGCACATCAGTCTTGTCTAGCCCATCTCAGCAGTTCCCAGACCCAGTACGAAAAGGCCTATCAGGACGTGCAACGTGCCGTCCTGATAAGAGAAGAATCAGAGAAGCAGGTAGAGGCTTTGCAGAGGCAATGCTCTGACCTAAAGGCAGCTTTAAGAGCACTCCATGCTGCCACCACAGAACAAAGACAGAGTAGTAGACCATGCAAAATGCAGGAAGCAGATTGCGGAGCTGCAATCACTGCTTTCAGTGCAGAATGGGTTCCAAAGCACCTTTGGAACGCAGTTAGATGAGGAGAATGCCCCAGACTGGAAGGAATTAAGCGAAACAGCGCAGCGTTATGTTCAGGGAACATGTGCGCCAGCAGCGCAGCAGAAAAGACAAGCACCCCAACCCCCCACAGATCAGATAGTTACCGCACCAATGAATCCAGTCACCACCCAGAGGAAAGCGACCACAGAAGGCGCACCCGATATCACCTACACCACCCCCTTAACTGTCACCCAACTCAGGGACGCATGTGAAAAGATCACTCCGTTTCTCCCCACCGCAGACCCCCACCAATTTTTCGCAAAAGTAAAGCAACAGGCAACCATGTACGGCCTGGACGAGAGAGAGCAGGTTAAGCTCACGGTTCTGAGCTTAGACCAATCGGTAGTAGCAGCCCTCCCCGACCCACAGAACGTTGGCGGAGGCACCCTAGAGGAAATGCACACCTCCATTTTAGATGCCATAGGGTATAACCGAGGTGACCCAGTCGAAGGACTTAACAAGTGCCGACAAAAGAAAACCGAGCACCCCACAGCATTTGCAGGAAGGCTGTGGATCCATTTTAACGCAGTTTTCGGCGATTTAAATAGAGCCCATTTGAACCGTGAAAACATGGTTAAATGGATGCGCACCATAATTTCCCATGCCACAGATGCAGGACAGAGTGCTTGCAGCAATTATGACCCCTCAGAAGAGGCCCATAATGAAAAATGGGTCTTGAAAAGATTGTCCCGCATTTGGCAGCAATCCGTTCACAATAAAACAGCATTTATAAATCCCGAAGAGCAGGCAGATGCAGACATGAATCCAGTTAAAACACATCAAAACCCCACATGGGTAAATGAGGGAAGGAACAGCCCACAGCAGATCAAGTCAAAGGAATGTTTTAACTGTGGACAGTTAGGACATTACGCTCGAGAATGTCAAGCCCCCCCGAAACAGCAACAGAATCAGCCCACCAATGCCCCCCGAAGCAGCAATGAAACCAAAATCCCCGACCCCCCACTCAGGGAACAGTACACAAGGGAACAATGCACCAGAGTGCCTGCTCCGCCTTATGTGCCTCAGGGGTCATGTTACAACTGTAGGCAGCCAGGACACTTCTCCCGAGACTGCAGGAGACACCCAGCACCAGCTAGACCCGCCCCCAGATATGAAAGAGAACACCACTCACAGCAGCTACAAGGTCCCAGCTGCCCCATGCAAACTATGAGCGCTTACCCACCACTTCTCATGGCAGGGATACCTCAGCAATGCCACTTCATTTTTGTTTCTCTCCTCCCCCTCTTCTTCGGTCACACTGCACTGACTCCATATGCTAGTTACACCCCAAGCCAAATGTAATTTACAGTATCTTTGTTCTGATGGAACCTGTACGATATTCGTTGCATGTTTGTTTGTATGTGTTTTATAAAATGTTCAGTGTTTAAATTTAAACAGCTTTTCACAGCCCCACGCCACCACTGATGGAACCTGCACGTATGTTTTGTTTGTGAGTTTATGTTTGTTTGTTTCAATGTTACTGGTTCAGTTGGAGGCTGGACACCTTTTCAGCTGAAAAGATTGTGACCACCTCTCACGCACTCTAGTTTGTCCGCCGATACCTTTGAGAACTTCTGTTCCCAACCCAATGGTTTGATTGGAAATCTTTTCAGCTGTAAGGCTTGTGACCGCCTCACACGCACACTAGTTTATCTGCAGATACCTCTGAGAACTTCAGTTCACTGTTTTTAGATGAAGGAGCATCTTGGCTCCTCCCTTGTTTTAGGTGCCCCTCTATTCGGCGAATAGAGGCTGCAAATCCACGGTAAACACATTCTTGCCCGTTTAATCCAGGTTACTCAGGCAGTGGACAAACGGCACTGAGGACCCACCCTGCCTGAGAACCCACTTTGGTCAGCCAAGCTCGGGTATGGCACATCACGCCTTACCCGGGGATCCCATTCAAATCGTACCCGTAGCGGCCCATACGCAACCCATTCGACCTTTTCTTTCAAATTTGTTTTCATTTTTCGTTAGGTAGCCCTTAGGCCGCCATCCCACATGCTATTTACATCCAGGAACATTCAGATGGTAAATGAGCAAAGCCTGCGAGACGGCTCGCAGGAGGAAAGTTGTTAGGTGTATTCTGTTCATTAAATTCGCTTTTGAAAAAAAAAATGAGGGGAGTCACAGGGTGTGACTTGGCCAGTCATTTTAATGGGTCAATTGGAATTAAAAGACAGATACACCAACAAGTACGGATATTAAACTGTGTATTGACAGATACTGTGCTTGATCCCATAGCTTTCGAAGGACGAAAGAGGGTTCACAGCAAGGATCGGCCATACAGGAGGAAGAGAAAGAGAACGAAGAGAAGACCATGATGGAAGCCTACCTATTACTGCTAAATGTTATATTTGTATGTGTGGAAGCAAGGCACGTTTCCCCCACAACCCCCGCCGTCAATGTTTCCCTCACACCAACTCCCCCGTGCTCAGCTCTGATCAGTGAAGTTCAGACCTGGTGCACAAAATTTATGACATGGTACTCCATGTCATATGTGATTGAATCACTGCTAGTGATCGCAATCCTCTGCATAATCATACAGACCCTCAGGTTGAGGAAATGGAAAAGGAGAGCCTCCCGTTCCTGCCCCTCAACCGTTTATGGAGTTCGATCCCCTATTTTTCGGTTTCATCAATCCCCCTTGCCCCTTGATGAATAAAGCACTATGTGAATAAAGATACCCATGTATTATATTGTCCTGGACTCGATTGCCGAGTCAGGAAATGTTATGTAATGTGGTATGAATGAATAAGGTTTAGACTGTAATAAAATGTTTAAGGTAAGAAAAGGATAGTTGTGATAGGTAGAGGTTCCCGGTTTTTGGTAATGCATGTCCCCTTTGACATAGCGCCAAGTAGAGATGTCAGGTAAAAAATTTTTCTTCCCATAGTCAAGGACAGAATAGACGCCCAGGAACTTGCCGAGGTCAGAGAACACAAAGAAGGCACCCAGAAGCACTCGAAGCAACGTGCATAGGTGATCCTTCACAATTTTTTTATTGTGAGGATCACAAGGAGGGAATGTAGCCACCTAAGATGGACACTGGGCTAACAAAATGGAGAACTGCTAAGACTGTAGGGAGAAAACAGTTTTAGCCAGGACAAGCAGTCTGCAAAGGCTAATTAGCATTCTGCACGTAACAAAACTAGTTTATGGCCAGGTGGAAGATCTCAACCAAAGGTGTAAATAGCAAAACGCTTTGCATAGTAATGAGGCAATCCAGATCTGGGCACACACAATAGCAACATTTGGGTTTGAATGGATACTTTGAGTGGACGCCCAGACGAAACGGCACCAGAAGTATCCATCACAAAAGACCCTAGAGACCGCCCCACCCATCGAGAAGAGACCCTCAGATTGGGGGATTTGTAAGACATCGATTGGGAAATAACCCAATCGATACATGGCAGGTAAAGGCCCGCCCCGAAAGGGCACGGACATTGGGGGCCCTATAAAGGTAGACCCCGCACATGGTTCTGTCTGTTTTTGTGCTCCGGCTTGGACTGCTGTTTTGACTCCGGCCCAGATCTGCTGTTGTATCCTGACTCCGACTCCAGCCGTTGATCCTGTCTTCCATCACCAGCCGTTGAGCACCAGCCATCGTTCAGTAAGTGCCAAAACGACGCTCGCTACGTGAACCCGGCATTACTTATACAGTATTCGACTATTAGCGAACAGAAGGTGCAGCCCAGAAAGGAACAAAGGCCTTGTCCCCTGACCTTGCTGGTTCCTACTTAGATAAGTATTTAGTCGTTTAATAGTAGTAATAAGTATTAGTCTTTAGCGTATGCATGCGTATTTATTATATTTGTATAATAAATATTAATCGTTTGAACTTACTAATCGGTGTATAGTTTTATTACTTTGAACCTGACCTTGAAATACTTGTGAGGTGTCTAGATACGGCACCTGGCGACTCCGAGCTGAAAATACACACACAGAGCTGTAGCAGTGTTAAGCACACGGCCTTTAAACGGAGGCGTGTTAATACACTCCAATAAACGCGTAATACACTCAAGTAAAACGTGCAACAAGAGTCCTGCCGCTGGGTGGGGAGCTTCTGTCAGGGCCGGGGGGAGTTGCGGGGGGCAACCAGGGGATGGACCAGGGGGTGGGGATGGACCAGAGGGTAGGGGTGTCCCCGCGGGGCCGGGGTGTCCAGGCATGGATGACATCTGTGGGTGGCAGCCTCCTTCCCACCCCGGGGAACAGGGTGCTGCCTCTCCGCCACGGCATCCAACACTGTCTGCAGCTCTGCATCAGTGAACCTCACTGCTGCTCCCCCGGGTGCCATCTTCTTGGCTGGAATGAGAGTGTGGGGAGTGGCTGCAGCTTGTCAGCTTCTCGAGAGCCAATCCCGACCCCGGCGAATCACCGCCAACGTTCGTTGGAATTGCATTAGCTCCACGAGGCACAGGGATGACCCATTAGGATGTCCTGTGTCACTCCGGGGTCAGCGCCGCTTTTGGGGCCGTAGAACCTACGGGATTCAGTCCCGGCATCAGCACGTAGTCTCTGAAACAGAGAATTCCACCCACAGGGTGTGTCCAATGGGCATGCTGAGCTGGAAAAGTAGCTCACCACGGCGCACAGTGAAAACCGGGAGACCCCGCTACCGCGATCTACCCGGCTCGTAACGCCTCCCAAGATTCAACTCAATCTGACGAGACATTATGATGTGAAACCAGCCCACAATGGGCGAGATCACTTTTCAGCAAATCTGCATATTAGAGCAAGTCAGTAAGCCTCATTCTAATGTCCAGATTCCTGAGGTATCTGAGGCTTTGTGATTCCCATATTGCTTTCGAGCTCGGGGGGAGGTTGGGGAATTAGGCTCCATTTGAAAATGGTGTCCAGCTCTCGCTACAATGGGGAGTTCCGGAGATTGGAGCTCCCCACTGTAAAAACCGTGGCTGTGTGTGGCCTCGGTCGCACATTCCCTGTTCAGGACCTTTATTCAACATCAGTCACGTTGAATAGCCATGTGTTTCTCAGCACTGCGAGCACCAGGAAACATGCGGCTGAACCCGCTCGCTCGGGGACTTAGTTCCCTTTTGGGAGAATGGCGTCCACAATATTTTGGCCTCAACTACTTTCTGTGGTAACAAATTGCACAGCTCACCTCTCTCTGGGTGAAGACATTTCTCTTCATCTTGTGATAGGACTGTTGATGACTCATTCCATCACTTTGCTGATGATGGAGAGCAGACTGATAGGGCGGTAATTGGCTGGGTTGGATTTGTCCTGTTTCTTGTGTATCGGACACACCTGGGCAATTTCCCACATTGCCGGGTAGATGCCAGTGTTGTAGCTGTACTGGAACAGCTTGGCTAGGGGTGCGGCAAGTTCTGGAGCACAAGTTTTCAGTCCTATAGCCGGGATATTGGAAGGGCCCATAGCGTTTGCAGTATCCAGTGCCTTCAGCCATTTCTTGATATCAGTGGAGTGAATCGTATTGGCTGTAGACTGGCATCTGTGATGCTGGGGACCGCCGGAGGAGACCGAGATGGATCATCCACTCGGCACTTCTGGCTGAAGATTGTTGCGAATGCTTGAGCCTTGTCTTTTGCACAGTGTGCTGGGCTCCTCCAGTGAGGATGGGGATATTTGTCGAGCCTCCTCCAATGAGTTGTTTAATTGGCCACCATCATTCACGGCTGGATGCTGTCATAATATACACCAGTATATCGTGGTGCAGACACACACTGATGGACACACACAGGGACCAATCAACATGTACAAGCACCGCAGCCAATCACCAGTTAGAATACACGCACTATAAAGGCAGAGGGCACCACGGTTCCCGCTCATTCTGGGTAACTCATCCAGCCCAGCACAGACTCACACCACGTGCTGAGAGAATCAACTGGTTCAGACAAGGCTTAGGTCTCTAGTTCAAGTTAATATTATTTAGACCCACAGTCATCGTGTGTTAGTTAGAAGTAGTTAATAAAATTGAGTTGAACCTTCATCAGTGTTGGAAATGTCTGTTCATCTCTCAAGCCTACACTAGCCAACACATCAGATGTGGCAAGACGACAGAGCTTAGATCTGATGGGTTTTGTTCTGGAATCACTTAGCGCTGTCTATTACTTGCTGCTTATGCTGTTTGACACACTGGTAGTCCTGTGTTGTAGCTTCACCAGGTTGCCACCTCATTTGTCAGTATGCCTGATGTTGCTGCTGCCATGCTCTCCTGCACTCTTCATTGAACCAGGGTTGATCCCCTGGCTTGGGGGTAATGGGAGAGTGGGGGATATGCCAGGCCATGAGAAGACAGGATATTGTCTCCACAAGGACTGTGCGGTGGTCACTTCCACCGATGCTGTCATGGACAAATGCATCTGCGGCAGGCACGCTGAGGTCAAGTATGTTTTCCCCTCTTAGAACATAGCACATACAGTGCAGAAGGAGGCCATTCAGCCCATCGAGTCTGCACCGACCCACTTAAGCCTTGATCCCTCACCACCTATCACACTCCCAGTTTAACAGCTCTGTCCTTTAGGACCCGGCCAGCTCAGTCTGTGGTGGTATCACCTGAGCCACTCTTGATGATGGACATTGAAGTCTCCCACCCAGAGTATATTCTGTGCCCTTGCCACCCACAGTGCTTCCTCCAAGTGGTGTTCAACATGGAGGGGAACTGATTCATCAGCTGATGGTGGCTGGTACGTGGTAATCAGCAGGAGGTTTCCCTGACCATGTTTAACCTGAAGCCAGGAGACTTTGTGGGGTTCAGAGTCAATGTTCAGGACTCCCAGGGCAACTCTCTCCCGACTGTATCCCACTGTGCAGCAACCACCTCTGCTGAGTCTGTCCTGCCGGTGAGACAGGACATACCCAGGAATGGTGATCGTGGTGTCTGGGACATTGTAATGAATGATTCTGTGAATATTAATGTCAGGCTGTTGCGTGAGACAGCTCTCCCAACTTTGGCCGGTGTTAGTGAGGAGGACTTCGCAGAGTGGACAGAGCTGCGTTTGCCGTTGTCGTTTCCTGTCGCTTCCTGATTCAATGCCGGTGGTCCATCCGTTTCCATTCCCTTTTTTTCGTGTTTTCATAGCTGTTGAATACAACGGAGTGGCTCACTCGGCCATTTCAGAGTCAGCATATTGCTGTGGGTCTGGAGTCACATGTAGGCCAGACCGGGTAAGGACGGCAGATTTCCCTTCCCTAAAGGGCATTAGTGACCCAGATGGGTTTTAGCGACAATCGACAATGGTTTCATGGTCATCGTTCATCTTTTAATTCCAGATATTTTATTCAGTTTAAATTTCACCATCTGCTGTGGTGGGAATTGAACCCGCGACCCCAGAGCGTTACCCTGGGTCTCTGGATTACTAGCCCAGTGACAATAACACTATGCCACTGCCTTCCCTACAGTCACAGGAGTGTCACTGACATCCCTTCCTGGTATTCCCGGCTCTGCCTTTGCATCTCAATCAGCTGAGGGACAAATGTGTCCAGAGACATGCCCTTGGCAGGGTCACAGCTGGGTCCTGGTATCCAGCAGACCTCCAGCAGAGGGACTGTTTAGCACACTAGGCTAAATCAGTGGCTTTGAAAGCAGACCAAGGCAGGCCAGCAGCACGGTTCGATTCCCGTAACAGCCTCCCCGAACAGGCACCGGAATGTGGCGACTAGGGGCTTTTCACAGTAACTTCATTGAAGCCTACTCGTGACAATAAGCCATTTTCATTCAACTGTCCCTGGGTCATCCCTACCTCCACCTGATGTGCACCACAAGCTGTGTGAACTCACCAGATAGTGATCCAGAGGCCTGTCTGCCCCAATCACAGTGTGTGTCTCTGCGATGGTGGATGGTGCGGGTGATCAATGTGACACATTGGACTACAAACAACTCGCTTGAGACTGATCATCTGGATGAAGGTTCAGTGGATGCTCACTTTCCTCTGGCAGGCCCACTTCACTCTCGGTGTGGCCCCCATCCTGTTCCTGCCCTGCGAGCTCCATGGCTCTCTCCTCATACGGAGTCAGGACCCACATCTCGAGCATCCCACCATCCGTTTTCTCTCTCTCTCTGGGCGGTTCTGCACGATCTGCTCCTGCGGGAATGCAAATGGGGGCAATCTGAGCTGGACGCGTGGCAAAGAAATTGGCGTCAGGTTTAATGCCATCAGACTGGTTGGGCGGAGCCTGATCGAGACGGCACAGAGATCAGGGCACCCTTTAAATATGGATCCCCAATCAGAACAGACATAAACCTCCAACACCTCCCTCCCCCCCACCAACCACAATGTTATCGGGGACTCCCCCCACCCACCCAGCAATTATTGGGGTCTCTCCCCTTAGCCACAAGCACTGCTGACGTATCATCACTGCCCCCTCTTCCAAAGCCCACTCACCCCATCACTGCACACCAACCTGGAAATGCCAACTCGTGTCAGGGGGCAGTGTCGGGGGGCAGTGTAGGGGGGGCAGTATCGGGGGGTCAGGGGGGGGGGGGCAGTGTCCGGGGGGGCAATGTCCGGGTTCGGGGGGCAGTGTCGGGTGTCGGGGGGGGGCAGTTTCGGGGCGGGGGTCAGTTTCGGGGGGGGCAGTTTCGGGGGTCGGGGGCAGTGTCGGGGGTCGGGGGGCAGTGTCGGGGGTCGGGGCAGTGTCGGGGGTCGGGGGCAGTGTCGGGAGTCGGGGGCAGTGTCGGGGGGGCAGTGTCGGGGGTCGGGGGGCAGTGTCGGGGGTCGGGGGGCAGTGTCGGGGGTCGGGGGGCAGTGTCGGGGGTCGGGGGGCAGTGTCGGGGGGCAGTGTCGGGGGGCAGTGTCGAGGGGCAGTGTCGGGGGTCGGGGGGCAGTGTCGGGGGTCGGGGGCAGTGTCGGGGGTCGGGGGGCAGTGTCGGGGGGGCAGTGTCGGGGGGGCAGTGTCGGGGGGGCAGTGTCGTGGGGCAGTGTCGGGGGGGCAGTGTCGAGGGGCAGTGTCGGGGGGGCAGTGTCGGGGGGGCAGTGTCGGGGGGGCAGTGTCGGGGGGGCAGTGTCGGGGGGGGCAGTGTCGGGGGGCAGTGTCGGGGGCAGTGTCGGGGGGGCAGTGTCGGGGGTCGATGGGGCAGTGTCGGGGGTCGATGGGGCAGTGTCGGGGAGGTATTGTCGGGGGGAGCAGTGTCGGGAGGGACAGTGTCGGGAGGGCAGTGTCGGGGGGGCAGTGTCGGGAGGGCAGTGTCGGGGGGGCAGTGTCGGGGGGGCAGTGTCGGGGGGGGCAGTGTCGGGGGGGCAGTGTCGAGGGGTCGGGGGCAGTGTCGAGGGGGTCGGGGGCAGTGTCGGGGGTCGGGGGGGCAGTGTCGGGGGTCGGGGGGCAGTGTCGGGGGTCGGGGGGCAGTGTCGGGGGTCGGGGGGCAGTGTCGGGGGTCGGGGGGGCAGTGGCGGGGGTCGGGGGCAGTGTCGGGGGTCGGGGCAGTGTCGGGGGTCGGGGGCAGTCGGGGGTCGGGGGCAGTGTCGGGGGTCGGGGGGCCGTGTTGGGGGTCGGGGGGCAGTGTCGGGGGGCAGTGTCGGGGGTCGGGGGGCAGTGTCGGGGGGTCGGGGGGCAGTGTTGGGGGTCGGGGGGGCAGTGTCGGGGGTCGGGGGGCAGAGTCGGGGGGCAGAGTCTGGGGGCAGTGTCGGGGGGCAGTGTCGGGGGTCGGGGGGCAGTGTCGGGTGTCGGGGGGCAGTGTCGGGTGTCGGGGGGCAGTGTCGGGGGGCAGTGTCGGGGGTCGGGGGCAGTGTCAGGGGGCAGTGTCGGGGGGGGCAGTGTCGGGGGGGCAGTGTCGGGGGGGCAGTGTCGGGGGGCAGTGTCGGGGGGGCAGTGTCGGGGGGGCAGTGTCGGGGGGGGCAGTGTCGGGGGGGCAGTGTCGGGGGGGCAGAGTCGGGGGGGGCAGTGTCGGGGGCAGTGTCGGGGGGGGCAGTGTCGGGGGGAAGTGTCGGGGGGGGCAGTGTCGGGGGGGGGCAGTGTCGGGGGGGCAGTGTCAGGGGGGCAGTGTCAGGGGGGCAGTGTCGGGGGGGCAGTGTCGGGGGGGGCAGTGTCGGGGGGGGCAGTGTCGAGGGGGTCGGGGGGCAGTGGCGAGGGGGTCGGGGGGCAGTGTCGAGGGGGTCGGGAGGCAGTGTCGGGGGGCAGTGTCGGGGGGGCAGTGTCAGGGGTCGAGGGGGCAGTGTCTGGGGGGCAGTGTCGGGGGCAGTGTCAGGGGTCGGGGGGGCAGTGTCGGTGGGGCAGTGTCGGGGGCAGTGACGGGGGCAGTGTCGGGGGGGCAGTGTCGGGGGTCGGGGTGGCAGTGTCGGGGGGCAGTGTCGGGGGGCAGTGTCGGGGGGCAGTGTCGGGGGGCAGTGTCGGGGGGGCAGTGTCGGGGGGGCAGTGTCGGGGGGGCAGTGTCGGGGGGGCAGTGTCGGGGGGGCAGAGTCGGGGGGGCAGTGTCGGGGGCAGTGTCGGGGGGGGCAGTGTCGGGGGGAAGTGTCGGGGGGGGCAGTGTCGGGGGGGGCAGTGTCGGGGGGGCAGTGTCAGGGGGGCAGTGTCAGGGGGGCAGTGTCGGGTGGGCAGTGTCGGGGGGGGCAGTGTCGGGGGGGCAGTGTCGAGGGGGTCGGGGGGGCAGTGGCGAGGGGGTCGGGGGGCAGTGTCGAGGGGGTCGGGAGGCAGTGTCGGGGGGCAGTGTCGGGGGGGCAGTGTCAGGGGTCGAGGGGCAGTGTCGGGGGGGCAGTGTCGGGGCAGTGTCAGGGGTCGGGGGGGCAGTGTCGGTGGGGCAGTGTCGGGGGGCAGTGACGGGGGCAGTGTCGGGGGGGCAGTGTCGGGGGGGCAGTGTCGGGGGGCAGTGTCGGGGGGCAGTGTCGGGGGGGCAGTGTCGGGGGGCAGTGTCGGGGGGGCAGTGTCGGGGGGGCAGTGTCGGGGGGGGCAGTGTCAAGAACCAGGGGTTACAGTCTGAGGATTGAGGCCTCCTCCTGCTCCTATCTTCTATGTATCTCTGTATCTATGACAAACGCCATCTTTGTTTACCTTTGAATGCTGACAGCCTCAAGGGCTTTTAGTGTGTGTTTAATGTGGGATTATAGATAAGATGCAGCAACGTAGTCTTTTCATTCAGAGTCAGCTGGAAGTGAATAACTGACTCTGGGGTCTCAAAATCAAATGGAATTTTTCACTCACCACTTCTCTTTCAATATCTGCCCATCGAGCCTGCTCCGCCATTCAATCATGGCTGATATTTTTCTCATCCCCAGTCTCCTGCCATCTCCCCAAACCCCTGATCCCCTTATTCATCAAGAACCTATCTATCTCTGTGTTAAAGACACTCAATGATTTGGTCTCCACAGCTTTCTGCAGCAAAGAGTTATTGTTCTGTGTACAATCCAGACAGATTATTCAACACATGATAAAACTTAGGGCAAGCAGACAATATACAATGTAAATACACAGACACAGGCATCAGTGAAGCATACAGGAATGTAGTACTGCTCAGTAGTGAAGATGTGTGAAGAGATCAGTTCAGTCATAAGAGGGTCATTCAGGAGTCTGGTAACAGCACGGTTGCATCGTGGTTAGCACAATTGCTTCACAGCACCAGGATCCCAGCTTCGATTCCCCGCTGGGTCACTGTCTGTGCGGAATCTGCACATTCTCCCCGTTTCTGCGTGGGTTTCCTCCGGGTGCTCCGCTTTCCTCCCATAGTCCAAAGGTTAGGTGGGTTGGCCATGCTAAATTACCCTTAGTTTCCACAATTGCCATTAGTGTTGGGTGGGGTTACTGGGTTATGGGGATAGGGTGGAGGTGTTGACCTTGGGTAGGGTGCTCTTTCAAAGAGCCGGTGCAGACTTCTGCACTGTAAATTCTATGAACAACGGGGAAGAAGCTGTTTTTCAATCTGTTGCTGAATGTATTCTCTGACCTTTCTATCTCCTGCCCGATGGAAGAAGTTGGAAGAGTGAATAACCCGGAAGGGAGGGGTCTTTGATTATGCTGCCCGCTTTCCCCAGGCAGTGGGAGGTGTAGATGGAGTCAGTGGATGGGAGGCAGGTTTGTGTGATGGACTGGGCTGTGTTCACAACTCCCTGTAGTTTCCTGTGGTCCTGGGCTGAGCAGTTGCCATACCAGGCTGTGATGCAGCCAGATAGGATGCTTTCTATGGGGCATCTGTAAAAGTTGGTCAGCGTTAATGTGGACATGCCGAATTTCCTTAGTTTCCTGAGGAAGTATAGGCGCTGTTGTGCTTTCTTGGTGGTAGCGTCGACGTGAGTGGACCAGGACAGATTTTGGTGATGTGCACCCCAAGGAATTTGAAACAGCTAACCATCTCTCTTTGGGGGGGGGGTTTTAAACTAATTCAGCAGGGGCATGGGAACCTGGATTGTAGTTTTGGGGTACGGGAGATTGAGAGTATAGAGGTCAGGAGCACAGATTTGACTTCGCAGGAGAGTGCCAGTGTTCAGGTAGGTGGTTTGAAGTGTGTCTACTTCAATGCCAGGAGTATACGAAATAAGGTAGGGGAACTGGCAGCATGGGTTGGTACCTGGGACTTCGATGTTGTGGCCATTTCAGAGACATGGATAGAGCAGGGACAGGAATGGTTGTTGCAGGTTCCGGGGTTTAGGTGTTTTAGTAAGCTCAGAGAAGGGGGCAAAAGAGGGGGAGGTGTGGCGCTGCTAGTCAAGGACAGTATTACGGTGGCAGAAAGGATGCTAGATGGAGACTCTTCTTCCGAAGTAGTATGGGCTGAGGTTAGAAACAGGAAAGGAGAGGTCACCCTGTTGGGAGTTTTCTATAGGCCACCTAATAGTTCTAGGGATGTAGAGGAAAGGATGGCGAAGATGATTCTGGAAAAGAGCGAAAGTAACAGGGTAGTTGTTATGGGAGATTTTAACTTTCCAAATATTGACTGGAAAAGATATAGTTCGAGTACATTAGATGGGTCGTTCTTTGTACAATGTGTGCAGGAGGGTTTCCTGACACAGTATGTTGACAGGCCAACAAGAGGCGAGGCCACATTGGATTTGGTTTTGGGTAATGAACCAGGCCAGGTGTTAGATCTGGAGGTAGGTGAGCACTTTGGAAACAGTGACCACAATTACGTTAGTGATGGAAAGGGATAAGTATACCCCGCAGGGCAAGAGTTATAGCTGGGGGAAGGGCAATTATGATGCCATTAGACATGACTTAGGATGTGTAGGTTGGAGAAGTAGGCTGCAAGGGTTGGGCACACTGGATATGTGGAGCTTGTTCAAGGAACAGCTATTGCGTGTTCTTTATAAGTACGTACCAGTCAGGCAGGGAGGAAGGGGTAGAGCGAGGGAACCGTGGTTTACCAAAGAAGTGGAATCTCTTGTTAAGAGGAAGAAGGAGGCCTATGTGAAGATGAGGCGTGAAGTTTCAGTTGGGGCGCTTGATAGTTACAAGGAAGCGAGGAAGGATCTAAAGAGAGAGCTAAGACGAGCAAGGAGGGGACATGAGAAGTCTTTGGCAGGTAGGATCAAGGAAAACCCAAAAGCTTTCTATAGGTATGTCAGGAATAAAAGAATGACTAGGGTAAGAGTAGGGCCAGTCAAGGACAGTGGTGGGAAGTTGTGTGTGGAGGCTGAGGAGATAAGCGAGATACTAAATGAATACTTTTCGTCAATATTCACTCAGGAAAAGATAATGTTGTGGAGGAGAATGCTGAGACCCAGGCTATTAGAATAGATGGCATTGAGGTGCGTAGGGAAGAAGTATTGGCAATTCTGGACAAGGTGAAAATAGATAAGTCCCCGGGGCCTGATGGGATTTATCCTAGGATTCTCTGGAAAGCCAGGGAAGAGATTGCTGAGCCTTTGGCTTTGATTTTTATGTCATCATTGGCTACAGGAATAGTGCCAGAGGACTGGAGGGTAGCAAATGTGGTCCCTTTGTTCAAGTAGGGGAGTAGAGATAACCCCGATAACTATAGGCCAGTGAGCCTCACGTCTGTTGTGGGTAAAGTCTTGGAGAGGAATATAAGAGATACGATTTATAATCATCTAGATAGGAATAATATGATTAGGGATAGTCAGCATGGTTTTGTGAAGGGTAGGTCATGCCTCACAAACCTTATCGAGTTCTTTGAGAAGGTGACTGAACACGTAGACGAGGGTAGAGCAGTTGATGTGGTGTATATGGATATCAGTAAAGCGTTTGATAAGGTTCCCCACGGTCGGCTATTGCAGAAAATACGGAGGCTGGGGATTGAGGGTGATTTAGAGATGTGGATCAGAAATTGGCTAGTTGAAAGAAGTCAGAGGGTGGTGGTTGATGGCAAATGTTCAGAATGGAGTTCAGTTACGAGTGGCGTACCACAAGGATCTGTTCTGGGGCAGTTGCTGTTTGTCATTTTTATAAATGACCTAGAGGAGGGCACAGAAGGTTGGGTGAGTAAATTTGCAGACGACTCTAAAGTCGGTGGAGTTGTAGACAGTGTGGAAGAATGTTGCAGGTTACAGAGGGACATAGATAAGCTGCAGAGCTGGGCTGAGAGGTGGCAAATGGAGTTTAATGTAGAGAAGTGTGAGGTGATTCACTTTGGAAAGAATAACAGGAATGCGGAATATTTGGCTAATGGTAAAATTCTTGGCAGTGTGGATGAGCAGAGGGATCTCGGTGTCCATGTACATAGATCCCTGAAAGTTGCCACCCAGGTTGATAGGGTTGTGAAGAAGGCCTATGGTGTGTTGGCCTTTTTGGTAGAGGGATTGAGTACCGGAGCCATGAGGTCATGTTGCAGCTGTACAAAACTCTGTTACGGCCGCATTTGGAGTATTGCGTACAATTCTGGTCGCCTCATTATAGGAAGGACGTGGAAGCTTTGGAACGGGTGCAGAGGAGATTTACCAGGATGTTGCCTGGTATGGAGGGAAAGTCTTATGAGGAAAGGCTGATGGACTTGAGGTTGTTCTCGTTAGAGAGAAGAAGGTTAAGAGGTGACTTAATAGAGGCATACAAAATGATCAGAGGGTTAGATAGGGTGGACAGGGGCAGCACGGTGGCTCAGTGGGTTAGCACTGCAGTCTCACGGCGCTGAGGTCCCAGGTTCGATCCCGGCTCTGGGTCACTGTCCGTGTGGAGTTTGCACATTCTCCCCGTGTTTGCGTGGGTTTCACCCCCACAACCCAAAGAGGTGCAGGCTAGGTGGATTGAACATGCTAAATTGCCCCTTAATTGGAAAAAATTAATTGGGTACTCTAAATTTATAAAAAAAAAGAAAAGATAGGGTGGACAGTGAGAGCCTTCTCCCGCGGATGGAGGTGGCTAGCACGAGGGGACATAGCCTTAAATTGAGGGGTAATAGATATAGGACAGATGTCAGAGGTAGGTTTTTTACGCAAAGAGTGGTGAGGCCGTGGAATGCCCTACCTGCAACAGTCGTGAACTCGCCAACATTGAGGGCATTTAAAAGTTCATTGGATAAGCATATGGATGATAATGGCATAGTGTAGGTTAGATGGCCTTTAGTTTCTGACTTCCCATGTCGGTGCAACATCGTGGGCCGAAGGGCCTGTACTGCGCTGTATCGTTCTATGTTCTATGTTCTATCTCCACCTCGGCCCCGTTGATGCTGACAGGGATGTGTACAGTACTTTGCTTCCTGAAGTCAATGACCAGCTCTTTAGTTTTGCCGGCATTGAGGGAGAGATTGTTGTCGCTGCACCACTCCATTAGGTTCTCTATCTCCCTCCTGTATTCTGACTCGTCGTTATTCGAGATCCGGCCCACTATGGTCGTGTCATCAGCAAACTTGTAGATTGAGTTGGAGGCAAATTTTGCCACGCAGTCACGTGTGTACAGGGAGTATTGTGTGGAGATGCCGGCGTTGGACTGGAGTGAGCACAGTAAGAAGTCTTACAACACCAGGTTAAAGTCCAACAGGTTTGTTTCAAACACTAGCGTTCGGAGCACTGCTCCTTCCTCAGGTCAATGAAGAATGAGGAATCCTTCCAATTCACCTGAGGAAGGAGCAGTGCTCTGAAAGCTAGTGTTTGAAACAAACCTGTTTGACTTCAACCTGGTGTTGTAAGACTTCTTACTATAGGGAGTAGAGTAGGGGGCTAAGTACGCAGCCTTGCGGGGCCCCGGTATTGAGGACTATTGTGGAGGAAATGTTGTTGTTTATAATTACTGATTATGGTCCATGGGTCACAAACTCAGGGATCCAGTTGCAGATTGAGGAGTCAAGTCCAAGGTTTTGGAGCTTTGATATGAGCTTGGCTGGGATTATGGTGTTGAAGGCGGAGCTGTAGTCAATAAATAGGAGTCTGATGTAGGAGTCCTTGTTGTTGAGATGCTCTTGGGATGAGTGTAGGGCCAGGGAAATGGCGTCTGATGTGGACCGGTTGTGGCGGTATGCAAATTGGAGTGGATCTAGGCATTCTAGGAGTAAGGAAGTTTGGCACTTCTTCCGCAATTGTGATCACTGCAGGAATGGCAGGGCCAATTGCTCCATTTTAAGATGATTGGAGGAAGGTATAAGGGAGATGTCAGAGGTCGGTTCTTTACACAGAAAGTGGTGGGTGTGTGGAATGCACTGCCAGCAGAGGTGGTGGAGTCGGAGTCATTAGGGACATTTAAGCGACTCTTGGACAGGCACATGGACAGCAGCAAATTGAAGGGGTGTAGGATAGGTTGACCTTAGATTAGGGTAAATGGTCGGCACAACATCGTGGGCTGAAGGGCCTGTACTGTGCTGGACTGTTCTATCTTCTATGTTCTATGACCCTCCCGACGTTTGCCCATGACCCACCCGCAGGTCGCGACCCTGAGTTTGTAAATAGCTGATCTACCTGATGCACTGCAGGAACTCATCAGGTTTCCATAGACAGTACCTTCCAAACCCACAACAACTCGCATCTCGAAGGGCAAGGGCAGCAGATACCTGGGAACCCCACCACCTGGAGATTCCCCTCCAAATCACTCACACTCTAGAAATATATCGGCCGTTCCTTCACTGTCGCTGGGGCAACATCCTGGAACTCCCTCCCTAGCAGCACTGTGGGTGTACCTACACCTCATGGACTGCAGCGATTCAAGAAATCAGCTCACAAGCATCTTCTGAAGGGGTAATTAGAGATGGGCAATAAATGCTGACGTCGCCAGTGAACCCAAATCCAGTAAATGGTGAAAAACCCTGTGAACAGAGAATGGAATTGGGAGCAGCACTGAGTATGGGCAATATACAGAAAGGAGTCTGGGAAAGGCAGATATTGGGAGACAATAGTGAGTGAGAAATTGCCTCTGAGATGGAAAACGTGCTTGTGCATCGTGTTCAGAATATGGGAGCTGCACCATAAGAAAATATAGATTTAAACAGGCACAACCCGAATGTTTAGTTTTTGATCGTTCAAAATTAAACATTCCTTTCAGGAGCTTCTTCCTGTACTCTGAACAATGTGTTCCAATATTTGAACAAGTGAGCACACAACATCCACCCAGGTTCTTAACAATTCTTCACAATTAGAACTTTGTGAAATCTCCTGACCAATTTTCAGATGATGAGTAATTTCCCACCAATCGTGTGGCCGTATAATTTCCTCGTGACTGACGTGCTCTCTATTTAACCCAGGGAGTGAGTGGACACCATTAGACTGGAGAAGACCCAGATTGAGGTAAGCAAAAATATTAATCACTCGGGAACCTTATCAATATCTTCTTAATTTAGTTCTAGTAATGAGTATAGAATTTAGCTGAATGGACGTTCTAATTTCCTAATGATTAACTGGAGAGCTATACTGAGGGGTTTACTGTGCAGGGGGAGACAGATCATGTCCAGAATGAAATTACATCTGTATTTCCAGGTAAGGAGATCCTGATTCTCACTTTCACATCCTTGGACACTCTGTTGTGACCCTTGTCCTTCTGAACGGAATTTCAACTGAGTTTAAGGTGAGATCAATCATTCTGATACTTTTACCTCTTTGAAATTCCTCCTCCAATAAACCAACATAATTCACCGAATTGTCCCGTACAAAATGTGGATTTTAAATGTCTAACTTTCCAGGGAGATGGGCAATAAATGCTGACCTCGCCAGTGAATCCAAATCCAGTAAATGGTGAAAAACCCTCTGAACCGGGGGCAGCACGGTAGCATTGTGGATAGCACAATCGCTTCACAGCTCCAGGGTCCCAGGTTCGATTCCCTGCTGTGTCACTGTCTGTGCGGAGTCTGCACGTTCTCCCCGTGTGTGCGTGGGTTTCCTCCGGGTGCTCCGGTTTCCTCCCACAGTCCAAAGATGTGGGGGTTAGATGGATTGGCCACGATAAATTGCCCTTAGTGTCCAAAATTGCCCTTAGTGTTGGGTGGGGTTACTGGGTTATGGGGATAGGGTGGAGGTGTTGACCTTGGGTAGGGCGTAGGGTGCTCTTTCCAAGAGCCGGTGCAGACTCGATGGGCCGATTGGCCTCCTTCTACACTGTAAATTCTACGATGATCTATGATTTCAGGTTGTGATGGTTTTCCTGCGCACCTGCTGACCTTGTCCCTCTAAGTGGTAGAGGTTGCAGGGTTGGAAGGTGCTGTCAAAGGATGCTTGGCCAGTTGTTGCAGTGTATCTTTCACACGGTACACACAGCTGCCTCTGGGAGTGAACGGGGTCCCACGCAAGCTCTGCCCTGGGTGGTGAAATGAAAATGAAAATGAAAATCGCTTATTGTCACGAGTAGGCTTCAATGAAGTTACTGTGAAAAGCCCCTAGTCGCCACATTCCGGCGCCTGCCCGGGGAGGCTGGTACAGGAATCGAACCGTGCTGCTGGCCTGCTTGGTCTGCTTTAAAAGCCAGCGATTTAGCCCAGTGAGCTAAACCAGCCCAGGGTGGTGCTGAGCTTCCTGTGTGTTGACGGGACTCGCCATGTATCACAAATTAAATTGTGGTCAGTCACCAAGGGGCATAGATTTAAGTACCATTGGGCAAAGTTTAGAGGAGATATGCGAGGTATGTTTTTTTACAGAGAGTGTGGTGAGTGCTTGGAAAGCATGGTAGCACAATGGTTAGCATTGATGCTTCACAGCTCCAGGGTCCCAGGTTCGATTCCTGGCTTGGGTCACTGTCTGTGCGGAGTCTGCACGTTCTCCCTGTGACTGCGTGGGTTTCCTCCGGGTGCTCTGGTTTCTTACCACAAGTCCCGAAAGACGTGTTATTCGGTGAATTGGACATTTTGAATTCTCCCTCAGTGCACCCGAACAGACACCGGAGTGTGGTGACTAGGGGCTTTCCACAGTAACTTCATTGTGGTGTTTATGTAAGCCTACTTGTGACACTAAAGATTATCATACAGTAGTCCCCCTTTATAACGCGGGTGTTGGGGTCCAAGACAGCCACCCACGTTGCAACCGAGCCGCGGATATCCACGATGGGGGTTTTAAATTTATTTTAAAATCTATGCTAGCGCTTCCCATTGAGAGTCTACGGGGGGCGGGGGGGAGAGGTCAGACCCCCGTAGACTCACAATGGGAAGCGCTAGCATAGATTTTAAAATAAATTTAAAACCCCCATCGTGGATCTAATTAAAACAGTGTCAATTTCAGCGGCCGGCTCACTTTGATCCGGAGAGGGAAGCTGCTCTCTCACTGAAACAATCAACCGGCCGCTGAAATTGACACTGCCGGCTGCTCTCTCCCTCCAATCAGAAACATTGAAACTTAAAAGTTGGATTGGAGGGAGAGAGCAGCCGGCAGTGTCAATTTCAGCGGCCGGCTCACTTTGATCCGGAGAGGGAAGCTGCTCTCTCACTGAAACAATCAGCCGGCCGCTGAAATTGACACTGCCGTCTGCTCTCTCCCTCCAATCCAACTTTTAAGTTTCAATGTTTCTGATTGGAGGGAGAGAGCAGCCGGCAGTGTCAATTTCAGCGGCCGGCTGATTGTTTCAGTGAGAGAGCAGCTTCCCTCTCCGGATCAAAGTGAGCCGGCCGCTGAAATTGACACAACTGACAGTTGGGGTCCATAAGCCCCCCCGCGGTATATCGCGAACCGCGGTATTGCGGAGCGCGGTATAACGGGGGACTACTGTATTATTATTATACCCATCCTATCCATGTGTTTGTCAAGATGCCTTTTGAACGCCGTTAATGTATCTGCTTCCACAACCTCCCCTGGCAACGCGTTCACCCTCTGCGTAAAAGAACTGTCTCACACATCTCCTCTAAACTTTGCCCCATGGACCTTAAAGCTATGCCCCCTGGTGACTGACCCCTCCACCCTGGGAAAGAGTGCCTGCCCATCCACTCTATCCATGCCCCTCATAATCTTGTAGACCTCTATCAGGTCACCCCTCAACCTCCGTCTTTCTAATTGGATTGGATTGGATTTGTTTATTGTCATGTGCACCGAGGTACAGTGAAAAGTATTTTTCTGCAAGCAGCTCAACAGATCATTTAGTACATGGAAGAAAAGGGAGTTAAACAAAATTCAAGAAAATACATAATAGGGCAACACAAGATATACAATGTAACTACATAAGCACCGGCATCGGATGAAGCATACAGGGTGTAGTGTTAATGAGGTCAGTCAATAACAGGGTCATTTAGGAGTCTGGTGACAGCGGGGAAGAAGCTGTTTTTTGAGTCTGTTCGTCCGTGTTCTCAGACTTCTGAATCTCCTGCCCGATGGAAGAAGTTGGAAAAGTGAGTAAGCCGGGTGGGAGGGATCCTTGATTATGCTGCCCGCTTTCCCCAGGCAGCGGGAGGTGTAGATCGAGTCAATGGTTCGTGTGATGGACTGGGCAGTATTCACGACTCTCTGAAGTTCCTTGCGGTCCTGGGCCGAGCAGTTGCCATACCAGGCTGTGATGCAGCCCGATAGGATGCTTTCTATGGTGCATCTGTAAAAGTTGGTAAGAGTTAATGTGGACATGCCGAATTTCCTTAGTTTCCTGAGGAAGTTTAGACCCTGTTATGCTAATGAAAACAGTCCGAGTCTATTCAGCCTCTCCACATAGCTAACACCCTCCAGACCAGGCAACATCCTGGTAAACCTCCTCTGCACCCTCTCCAAAGCCTCCACATCCTTCTGGTATTGTGGCAACCAGAATTTTGTACAATATTCCAAGTGTGGCCTTACCAAGGTTCTATACAACTGTACCATGACTTGCCAGTTTTTATACTCGATGCCCCGTCCAATGAAGTCTGACAACACCAGGTTAAAGTCCAGCAGGTGTGTTTTGAATCACTAGCTTTCGGAGTGAATCACCTGAGGAAGGAGCAGTGCTCCGAAAGCTAGTGATTCAAACAAACCTGTTGGACTTTAACCTGGTGTTGTCAGACTTCTTACTGTGCTCACCCCAGTCCAACACCAGCATCTCCACATCATGACTGTCCAATGCGGACCAGCATTCCGTATGCTTTTTTGACCACTTTGTCCACTTGTGTTGCCACCTTCAAAGATTTGTGGATGTGCACTCCCATTCTTACGAGTTTTGCCATTTACGGTATATTTCCCCTCTGTTACACCTACCAAAGTGCATTACCTCACATTTGTCTGGATTAATCTCCATTTGCCATTTCTCTGCCCAAGTCTCCAACCTATCTATGTTTTTGTTTTAGAAAGCATTTTATTGAAGTATTTATAATTTTAACATTTAAACATTCTAAACAAGAGCGGTCCGACACACGCAGCAACATCACAATAACATACCCAACTTCCGTGCCTCCCTTTCACCCCCACCCCTCTCTCCGCCCCCTTCTGCTGATGGTCAGTTGACCTTAAAAGTAGTCGATGACGCTTGCCACCTCTGAGCAAACCCCTGTACTGAACCTCTCAAGGCAAACTTAATCTTTCCCAGCCTGAGAAACTCTGCCATGTTGCTGATCCACACCCCCCACTTTGGAGGCTCGGAGTCCCTCCATCCCAGCAAAATCCATCTCCGGGCCACCAGGGAGGCAAAGGCCAAAACATCGGCCTTCCCCCCTCCCCCCTTGGCCCCCGGATCATCCAATACACCAAATATTGCTAGCTCTGGACTGGGAGTCACCCTCCCTTCCAGGACCTCTGACATGATGTCTGCAAATCCTTGCCAGAATCCCCTCAGCTTCGGACACCCAGAACATGTGTACATGATTCGCCGGGCCTTCCCCCGCACCGCCCACACCTGTTCTCCACCTCCTCAAAGATCCTGCTCATCCGGGTCACAGTCATATGAGCCCTGTGGACCACCTTGAAGTGGATCAGGCTGAGCCTGGCACAGGACGAGGATGAATTGACTCTCTTCAAGGTATTTCCCCACTGTCCGACTTCCAACTTCCCTCCCAATTCGTCCTCCCACTTCCTCTTCACCCCCCCGATTGGGACCCCTTCCCACTCCATCAATTCCTTATATATTTCCGAGACCCTCCCCTCCCCAACCCCTGTTTTAGACATTACCTTATCCTGCAGTCCCCTTAGAGGGAGGCGAAAGGAGCTTGGAACCTGCCTCCGGACAACGTCCCGTACCTGTAGGTACCAAAATCCGTCCCCACCCGGTAACTCAAACTCCTCCTCTAATGCTTCCAGGCTCGGGAAACCCTCCTGAATGAAGAGATCACCAAATCTCTCAATTCCTGCCCACTGCCACCTCCTGAAGCCCCCGTCCAGCAAACCCCCCCCCACCCCCCGAACAAAACGGTGGTTCTCACGGATTGCTGAACTTATCTATATTCTGCTGTATCCTCTGACAATCCTCAACACTATCTGCCACTCCACCAACCTCGGTGTCATCCATGAACTTACTAATCAGACTGCCTACATTTTCCTCCAAATCGTTTATGTTTACCACAAACAACAGAGGCCCCAGCACAGATCCCTGTGGAACACCATTAGTTACAACCTTCCATTCAAAAAAACACCCTTCTACTGCTACCCTTTGCCTTCTGTGACTGAGCCAGTTCTGTATCCATCTTACCACCTCACCTCTGATCCCATGTGACTTCACCTTTTGTACCAGTCTGCCATGAGACACCTTGTCAAAGTCTTTACTGAAGTCCATGTAAACAACATCCACCGCCCTCCCCTCAATCATCTTTGTCACCACCTCAAAAATGTAATCAAGATAATGAGGCACAACCATCCCTTCACAGAACCATGCTGTCTATCGCTAATCAGTCCATTTGTTTCCAAATGGGTATAAATCCTGTCCCTGAGAATTCACTCCAATAATTTACCGACAACTAACGTGAGGCTCACCGGCCTATAGTTTCCAGGATTATCCCCGCTACCTTTCTTAAACAGCGATACCTCATTAGCTGTTCTCCAGTCCTCTGGGATCTCACCTATAGCCAATGAGGATACAAAGGTATCAGTCAAGGCCCCAGCAATTTTCTCCCTTCCTTCCACAGTATTCTGGGGTAAATCCCATCCCAGGAGACTATCTACCCTAATGTCTTCAAAAGACCCAATACCTCCTCCTGTTCGATGTTAACATGATCCAGACTATCCACAAGCCCTACCCAAGAATCATCTTCCACAATGTCCTTTTCTTTGGTGAACACTGATGCAGAATATTCATTTAGTACCTCACCCATTTCCTCTGGCTTAACACATAGGTTCCCCCCCACTGTCCTTAAGTGGTCCAATCCTTTCCCTGGCTACCCTCTTGCTTTATACATATGAATAAAAAGCTTTGGGATTCACCTGAATCCTCCTTGCCAAGGACCTTTCATGACCGTTCCTTGCCCTCCTAATTTCTCGCTTCAGTACCTTCCTACTTTCTTTATATTCCTCAAGCGTTTCAACTGTCCCCACCCTTCTGGACCATACAAAAGCCTCCTTTTGCTTTTTGACAAGGTTCACAATATCCCTCGTTATCCAAGGCTCTCTAATTTTAATAATCTATATTGCCACAAGTAGGCTTACATTAACACTGGATAAAAGCAGAAAAGCAAATCACTGCGGATGCTAGAATCTGAACGAAAGAGAAAGAGATTTTCCAGCATTTTCTCTTTCGTTACATTAACACTGCAATGAAGTTGCTGTGAAAATCCCCTAGTCGCCACATTCCGGCGCCTGTTCGGGTACACACAGGGAGAATTCAGAATGTCCAATTCACCTCGCAGCACGTCTTTCGGGACCTATGAGAGGAAACCGGAGCACCCGGAGGAAACCCACGTAGACACAGGGAGAATGTACAGACCGCACAGACAGTGACCCAGCCGGGAATTGCACCTGGGACCCTGGTGCTGTGAAGCAGCCATGCTAATCACTGTGCTACCGTGCTGTCCACACTTCTGTTCTCTCAGGAACGTGACTTTCCTGAATCCTAATCAACTGTCACTTGAAAGACTCCCACATGTCCGCTGTTGATTTATCCTCCAACAGCCGCACTGTAATGAACTCCAATTGGCTTTATTGGTTGGCCAATTGGAGTATGCGCTCCCTCAATGATAGCTCATTGAGGGGGCCCATATAATCACCTGTGTAGGCTTTGTGAGCCAGTCTTAAGTTGACTGGACTGCTAGCAGCACTGTTTGTAGCTGCTCCTGTAATATCGTTATTGTAAATAAATATTGGTGTGGTGACGGAACTCCTGCCTCCCGTGGATTACTACACGCACCCAATCCAAATTCAATTCCTGTCTGATGTTATCGTAATTTGCCTTTCCCCAGTTTTGCACCTTAACCCGAGGGTTACCCTCATTCCATTCCAAAAGTACCCGCAAACTTACGGAATTGTGGTCACTACTCCCAAAATATTCCCCGACTGAAACCTCAACCACCTGTCCAGGCTCATTCCCCAATACCAGATCCAGTACAGCCCCTTCCCTAGTTGGACTATCTACATATTGCATCAAGAAGGCTTCCTGGGGGCGGCAAAGTGGTGCGGTGGTTAGCACTGTTGCCTCACGGCGCTGAGGACCTGGGTTCGATCCCAGCCATGGGTCACTGTCCGTGTGGAGTTTGCACATTCTCCCCGTGTCTGCGTGGCTCTCACCCCCACAACCCAAAAGATGTGCAGCGAAGGTGGATTGGCCACGTTAAATTGCCCCTTTATTGGAAAAAAAATAATTGAGTACTATAAATCTATTTTTAAAAAAGCATCCTGGATTCACCTTACAAACTCTGCCCCAACTAAGCCCCAGCACTAAGTGAGTCTAGGTCAATATAGGGGAAATTAAAATCCCCTACCACAACAACCCTGTTACTATGGCACCTATCCAAAATCTCTCTACCTATCTGTTCCTCTATCTCCCGCTGGCTGTCGGGGGGCCTGTAATAAACCCCCAACATTGTGATTCCCCCCTTCCTGTTCCTGAGCTCTACCCAGAATGCCTCATTGTATGAGCCCTCCGAGGTATCTCCCGCAGTACGGCTACAATATTCTCCTAAACCAGTAATGCTGCTCCCCCACCCCTTTTCCAACCCGCTCAATCTCTCCTGAAGCATCTATATTCTCCAACATTCAGCTGCCAATCCTACCCTTCCTTTAACCATGTTTCTGTGATTGGATTTGTTTATTGTCACGTGTACCGAGGTACAGTGAAAAGTATTTTTCTGCAAGCAGCTCAACAGATCATTCAGTACATGGAAGAAAAGATAGTCACAACATCATAATTCCAAGTCGTAATAAGTGCCCGAAGGGCAGCACGGTACCATTGTGGATAGCACAATCGCTTCACAGCTCCAGGGTCCCAGGTTCGATTCCGGCTTGGGTCACTGTCTGTGCGGAGTCTCCACATCCTCCCCGTGTGCGCGTGGGTTTCCTCCGGGTGCTCCGGTTTCCTCCCACAGTCCAAAGATGTGCAAGTTAGGTGGATTGGACATGATAAATTGCCCTTTGTGTCCAAAATTGCCCTTAGTGTTGGGTGGGGTTACTGGGTTATGGGGATAGGGTGGAGGTTTTGACCTCGGGTAGGGTTCTCTTTCCAGGAGCTGGTGCAGACACGATGGGCCGAATGGCCTCCTGCACTGTAAATTCTATAAAATTCTATGAAGTTCATCTGCCTTACCAACTATACTTCTGGCAACGATTCAAATGCACTTCAAACCACTGCGTTTGAGCAGACAGGGTGATGTTGTTCTCGTAGTTTTGTTCTCTATTTCTCCTTCAGTTATTACACATTCTAAGCTAACGCGCTGGTTCCCTCCCCCCTGCCAGACTAGTTTAAATCCTCCCGAGTGACTCCAGCAAACCTCCCAGCCAGTATATTGGTGCTTCTCCAGTTTAGATGTAACCCGTCCTTCTACTGCAGGTCCCACCTGCCCCAGAAGAGATCCCAGTGGTCCAGAAATCTGAAACCCTCTCTCCTCCACCACCAGTTTAGCCATGTATTTAGCTGTACTATCCTCCTATTGCAAGCCTCACTGCCACGTGGCACAGGGGGCAATTGCAAGATTACAACCCTCGAGGTCCTGCTTTTTAGCTCACTGCCTAACTTTCTGAACTCCTGCTGCAGGACCTCATGCCCCTTCCTGCCTATGTCGTTAGTACCTATGTGAACTACGACCTCTGGCTGTTCACCCTCCCCCTTCAGGATGTCCTGTGTTTGTTCAGGACATCCTGGACCCTGGCACCAGGGAGACAACTTACCATCCTGGAGTCTCTTTCCCGTCCACAGAATCGCCTATCTGTGCCCCTTACTATAGAGTCCCCTATGACTATTGCTCTCCTGCACTTTGCCCTCCCCTGCTTAGCAAAAGAGCCAGTTGTGGTGCCAATGCTCTGGCTGCTGCTGTTTCCCCTGATAGGCTATCCCCCCCGACAGTACCCAAAATGGTTTAGGAGCTGGTTTAGCACACTGGGCTAAATCGCTGGCTTTGAAAGCAGACCAAGGCAGGCAGCAGCACTGTTCAATTCCCGTACCACCCTCCCCGAACAGGCGCTGGAATGTGGCGACTAGGAGCTTTTCAAGTAACTTCATTGAAGTCTACTTGTGACAATAAGCGATTTTCATTTCAACGGTATACCTGTTAGAGAGGCGGACAGCCACAGGGGATTGTTGCACTGACTGACTTTCTAGAGGTCACCCATCTCTCTGCCTGCACCTTGGGTGTGACCACATCTCTATCACTCCTATCTATGATGCTTTCCGCTACCTGCATGCTCCAAAGTGCATCCAACTGCTGCTCCAACCGAACCACGTGGTCTGTGAGGAGCTGCCATTGGTTCCATTTGCTGCGGATGTAGTCGATTGGAACGCTGAAGCGTCACGGATCTCCCACATCTCACAGTTAGAGCACTGCACGCCGCTGAGTGCCATTTAAGCATTAGTTAATTAATTTAAAATAAATACTTAAATCGTTATTAGATTAAGTTACAATTAACTATATGGTCCGTAGCGCTAATTCTGTACTGTAAAATGAAATGCTAGATACTAATCTCTGCCCTCAGGTTTAGTTACTCCTCGACCTAATTAATCAATTAAGTTTAATTCATTTTTCAATGTTTTTTTCAAAATAAAGATTCTCTGCCAGCCGATCAGGTCCCAGCTTTATTCTGAAGTCACTTCTCAGTTCATTTCCAGGTATATAACAGGTGGGAATCCATATGACAGGTTCATTACTGAACCCCCATCGCAGGTTTATTACTGAACCCCCATCACAGGTTTATTACTGAGCCCCCATCACAGGTTTATTACTGAACCCGCGTCACAGGTTTATTATTGAACCTCCATCACAGGTTTATTACTGAACCCCATCACAGGTTTATTACTGAATCCCCATCACAGGTTTATTACTGAACCCCATCACAGGTTTATTACTGAACCCACATCACAGGTTTATTACTGAACCCCCATCACAGGTTTATTACTGAGCCCCCATCACAGGATTATTACTGAACCCCCATCGCAAGCGTATTACTGAATCCCCATCACAGGTTTATTACTGAACCCCCTTCACAGGTTTATTACTGAATCCCCATCACAGGTTTATTACTGAGCCCCCATCACAGGTTTATTACTGAACCCCCATCACAGGTTTATTACTGAACCCCCATCACAGGTTTATTACTGAACCCCCATCACAGGTTTATTACTGAACCCCCATCACAGGTTTATTACTGAACCCCCATCACAGGTTTATTACTGAATCCCCATCACAGGTTTATTACTGAATCCCCATCACAGGTTTATTACTGAACCCACATCGCAGGTTTATTACTGAACCCCCATCACAGGTTTATTACTGAACCCCCATCGCAGGTTTATTACTGAACCCCCATCACAGGTTTATTACTGAACCCCTATCACAGGTTTATTACTGAATCCCCATCACAGGTTTATTACTGAACGCCTATCACAGGTTTATTACTGAACCACCATCACAGGTTTTTTACTGAACCCCCATCACAGGTTTATTACTGAACCCACATCACAGGTTTATTACTGAACCCCCATCACAGGTTTATTACTGAACCCCCATCACAGGTTTATTACTGGTGGGAACCCCCATCACAGGTTTAGTACTGAACCCACATCACAGGTTTATTACTGAACCCCCATCACAGGTTTATTACTGAACCCCCATCAGAGGTTTATTACTGAACCCCCATCACAGGTTTATTACTGGTGGGAACCCCCATCGCAGGTTTATTACTGAACCCCCATCACAGGTTTATCACTGAACCCCCATCACAGGATTATTACTGAACCCCCATCACAGGTTTATTACTGAACCCCCATCGCAGGTTTATTACTGAACCCCCATCACAGGTTTATTACTGAGCCCCCATCACAGGTTTATTACTGAACCCCCCATCACAGGTTTATTACTGAACCCCCATCACAGGTTTATTACTGAACCCGCGTCACAGGTTTATTACTGAGCCCCCATCACAGGTTTATTACTGAACCCTCATCACAGGTTTATTACTGGTGGGAACCCCCATCGCAGGTTTATTACTGAACCCCCATCACAGGTTTATTACTGGTGGGAACCCCCATCACAGGTTTAGTACTGAACCCACATCACAGGTTTATTACTGAACCCCCATCACAGGTTTATTACTGAACCCCCATCAGAGGTTTATTACTGAACCCCCATCAGAGGTTTATTACTGGTGGGAACCCCCATCGCAGGTTTATTACTGAACCCGCATCACAGGTTTATCACTGAACCCCCATCAAAGTATTATTACTGAACCCCCATCACAGGTTTATTACTGAACCCCCATCGCAGGTTTATGACTGAACCTCCATCACAGGTTTATTACTGAATCCCCATCACAGGTTTATTACTGAGCCCCCATCACAGGTTTATTACTGAACCCTCATCACAGGTTTATTACTGAACCCCCATCACAGGATTATTACTGAACCCCCATCGCAGGTTTATTACTGAGCCCCCATCACAGGTTTATTACTGAACCCCCTTCGCAGGCTTATTACTGAGCCCCCATCCCAGGTTTATTACTGAGCCCCCATCACAGGTTTATTACTGAATCCCCATCGCAGGTTTATTACTGAACTCCCATCACAGGTTTATTACTGAACCCACATCACAGCTTTATTACTGAGCCCCTATCACAGGTTTATTACTGAACCCCCATCACAGGTTTATTACTGAACCCCCATCACAGGTTTATTACTGAACCCCCATCACAGGTTTATTACTGAACCCCCATCACAGGTTTATTACTGAACCCTCATCACAGGTTTATTACTGAGCCCCCATCGCAGGTTTATTACTGAACCCCCATCACAGGTTTATTACTGAACCCCCATCACAGGTTTATTACTGAACCCCCATCACAGGTTTATTACTGAACCCCCATCACAGGTTTATTACTGAACCCCCATCACAGGTTTATTACTGAACCCCCATCACAGGTTTATTACTGAACCCCCATCGCAGGTTTATTACTGAACCCCCATCAAGGGGATGATTCCTGAACCCCCATCACAGGTTTATTACTGAATCCCCATCGCAGGTTTATTACTGAACCCCTATCACAGGTTTATTACTGAACCCCCATCAAGGGGATGATTCCTGAACCCCCATCACAGGTTTCACAATGACCAGGGGCAGGGTGAGAGGGGGGGTTGCAGAGTTGGGGGGGGGGGGGAAGCTGGGAAAAGAACATTTATGAGGTGAGGAAGGGTCCGTGCATATTCTAACCTAATTTGGTGCCTCTTGTGTTTTGATCCTGAGGATGAGGATGATCATGCTGTCCACAGTTCTCTGCTTCACTCTGATCCTCAAATTTGGACTGGCAGAAGGTAAGAATCCCAGGGTTTCTGGTGAAATCTAGTGATTTTCCTGTTACTGTGCAATTTCTGGGTTACCTTTTCTAAGATACTGGAGGCTTTATCTGGGAGTATATGGCCCACTGCTGACTCTGTAGTTTACAGATAACCTCACACTAATAACTCATAGTATTTCCATTGGAGAGACTTAGAGATTAATGTTATGAAGATTTCCTCTGCTCAGGCACTGTTCCATTGGCTAATCTATGCCTTGTCACCCCTCTCCTCTAAAACAAACCCTTGACCCCTCCGTCTGTACAGTCTGTTCCCTTTCCAACCTCCCTTTCCTCTCCCAAGTCCCTGAAAGTGCTCCCGTTTCCCAAATCCATGCCAATGATCCAGGAAATTCCCTGTTGAATCCCTCCAATCATCTTTCTGTCCATCCACATTACTGAAACGGCTCAGAGCAGTCACAATTACAGCCTATATGACTGTGACTAAAGTAAACTCTCCTCCTCATCCCTCTCGACCTGTCTGCAGCCTTTGACATGGTTTGACCCCACCATCCTCGTCCAACACTGTTGTCCAGCTGGGTGTGGCTGCTCTCTCCCAGTTCCATTCTTATCTATCTAATCGCAGCCAGAGAATCCTTTGCAATGGTTTCTCTTTCTGCTCCTGCTGAGGTGGTTCTGGTATCCCCCAACAATCTCTCCTTGGCCTCCACCTATTTCTCATCTATGTTCTACTCCTCAGTTCTACTGTCAGGTTATATCAATAGGATCCAGTGTTCTTGTTACTTTTCATAAACAATCAGATTGAACGATCTGGGTGGGCTCGAGGATCAAAGGGATCTGAGGAAGGCCCCAAACACCAGATTTATTTAGAGGTTGGGAAAGAATTGAAAAGTATGGAAATTACCCCAAACCTGTATTGCAACTTGGTTTGACTACTTAGAGGACTGAGTCCAGTTCTGGTCTCCACATTGTCACCTGGATATAGAGGCACTGGACAGAGTAGATTCACAAGGATGATACCAGTAACGTGTGGGCTTACACATCAGGAAAGGATTGTCAGGCTGGGTTTCGTTTATCTCAAAAATGTTGAAGGGTGACCTCAGAGTTCAGCGTGAACCAACTTTCAAATTTGCAATTCGCAGGAGTGGCTCTTAACCTGACCTTGCTGCCCACAGTGTGTCATTAACTTGCAGTCATTTCCCCAGCAAACTCCAGCCCAATATTGTCCCAATTATGAGCTTTAAGCTTTCTGCTGCTTCCATTGATTATCAGGCAGATCTGGGTTGTTCAGCTTGTTCCACATTTCCTGCAGTGAAAGTCTATCAATGTGACAATGATGGTGCGTGAGGTTTTAGTGAATGTGTTTGTTCTTGCAGTGAATCTATCCAGCAGAGCTCGAGCTACACAGTCCAGTGTCTATGATTTTCATAGTGATCCAATTCATGCTGTGGATGGAAACACAGATTCCAATTGGGGGAGATCATCCTGCACAGCGACAGGAAACGACCTGAATCCTTGGTGGAGAGCTGATTTACACAAGTCACAGGAGATAAACTCAATCAGAATCACCAACAGAGGGGACTGTTGTCCCGAACGTCTCAACGGAGCACAGATTCGGATTGGAGACTCGCTGGACAATAATGGCAACAACAATCCTATGTAAGGTGGAGAGGAGAATATAGCCTACTGTGGGGTGAGGGTGGGAGCAAGGGGCCACAGTAATTGTGTAGGGGGAGGGGATGGATGTGTTGGGAGTGTATGTCGTAGATGCTGCTACTAAACTTTGCAGCATTCCTGCCAACATTTCTCCCAACTAACATCACTCATTTTATTCTCTAAATGCTTCTTGTTATTTGGAGATGGTGCTAATGGCTGTGCTGAGCACCCAGGCACCTGTCCACATGGGTCATATATTCAGATTTTAGGCAGCACGGTGGCGCAGTGGGTTAGCACTGTAGCCTCACGATGCCGAGGGCCCGGGTTCGATCCCTGCATTGGGTCACTGTCCATGTGGAGTTTGCACATTCACCCCGTGTCTGCGTGGGTCTCACCGCCACAACCCAAAGGTGTGCAGGCTCGGTGGATTGGCCACGCTAAATTGCCCTTTAATTGGAAAAAAATGAATTGGGTCTTTCAAATTGTTTTTAAAATTCCGATTTTAACATGAAGCTATTTTTCCAGATGTGCCACCATCAAATCAATCGCAGCTGGTAAGGCTGAAACCTTTGAATGTGGAGGCATGCACGGTCGCTATGTAAATGTCATCATCCCAGGAAGAAATGAATACCTGACTCTCTGCGAGGTGGAGATTTACGCAACTGAGAGAGGTCAGATTGACTGTTAGAGCCGGTAAGTGAAATTGCCTCACCTTTGATCAAACCACTGGGCAGTGTTAGACGTTTAGCTGCTGTTGTATAAAGAGTCAAAGGTTCTGCTCCTTTTTACAAACACCTTTATTTAACTTTACCAGACTCTGCACAAAACTCTAACATCACTTCACCTGACACAAAGGCCACCTGAAGCCTCTTTACATATCAGTGTCAATTGGTGGATACTTAACATAAATGAGACCTAATTAGAATGTCTCTTAACCCATTACTGAACAGTCTCCCCTTCCTTGGAGAAAAAAAACAATTAGGTGAAACAAAATTACAAGAAATTCAAATACACACACACGGTTTCCCCCTTTCTCTTTTTTTCATCTTTTTTTACAAAGCCCCTCTTTTTGTAAAATAGTCTGACAATTGACAGCAACTGTCAACCCATTTAATTTTTGCCATCTCCTCTCTACCCAACATCTGCTTCGAACTTGACCTTAACCTTTTTTCATTGACATATTTGTAGAGTGCACATTTTCCCACAGGGATTTATTGTCAATGTGACATTCAATAGGTATATTACCAAAATCCCCTAATCCCAAAATTTCTATCAATATCTGAGATATATAAAAGGCTATATCCACCGCCTCTACAAGGCTTAATGTCTCAGCAGCCAAAGTGCTTTTGACCACTCTCCTTATTTTCTTTGTTTCCCAGACAAGACAGCAACATTTACCATTGTTCCCCAAAAGGAAAATTATAAAGCCTCCTGCGCATGAAACCCCATTGCATAAATTTGCATAGGACGCATCACTATAAACTATGAGTTTCAAGTGCCTCAGGTCACCTAAAACCGGGAACATCAAAACATACTCCTGCATTTTTAGTTTGACCAACACTTTATTTGCTCTTATTATGTCTTCCACTTTGGGATCATTCATTTTTGTACTCAACTCTAAGACATCAAAACTCACGTCCGGTCTAGTCTGTCTACCTAACCAATGCAGTTGCCCAATTAAACTCTTTGCTCTTTTTCCATATTTGAAACCATTGCGTCTTTTTGTGAAATCCGGCCACGGCTAATTGCTCTGGGCTGATGCTTTCCAAATAAGATTGCTGGCGTAAAGTTGCCCCTAACTTAGTCTGTCCGATTTCCAGTCCAATATATTTAAATGCACCAGAAGCCTGACTTCCAATCCTGAATTCTTTTCTCAAACCAGAGATTACAATAGTTTCAAAATCACTAGTCCCACCCCACAAAAAATCATCGACATGCATCATAAAGATGCCAGAAAGATTTCCTTTATAGTGCCAGTAAAACATTGCCGGATCTGCTTTCAACTGGCAACAGCCTAACTTTAACAAATCTGACCTTACCGAAAAATACCAGACTCTAGACGCATCATTTAATCCATATACACATTTGTTCAACTTCCACAGTACCCCTTCTCTGTTAGCTGCTTCTTTAGGAGGACGGAGAAAAATGTCTCTCTGGAGCTGATGCCCCTTCAAAAAGGCAGCTTTTATATCTATAGATTTGCAATCCCATGCCTTTGTGGCTAATAGAGCCAAGAAGATCTTTAAAATAACCTTTCCTGCCATAGGTGAATCTACCCTTAAATCCTGATCTTCTAAGTTTTCTTCAAATCTCCTTGCCACCAACCTAGCATTTTCCTTATCTGTTCCATCCGGAAAAACCTTTTCCATGCAAATCCATCTGTGGGATAGAGCTCTTTGCCCCCTATCCGGTACTTCGGTGTATACCCCAAATTCACTAAAACTATGCAGTTCTTGCTGTTTGGCATCTTTGATAACTTTTTTATCTAATATATTTTAAGCCACCAAAATCTCACGTGCATGTGGGCTTCTACTCCTATTAGTATTCGTAGTCTTACTCATGTTCCGAGATCTTGATAACTACGTCCCCTTTCCTGCCTGGTATCTCGTTCTGTACTGCTACTGCTTGATCTTTCCCTTCTGTTGTGGGATGTCCTTTCAATAGTTCTCAACTTTTTCCTGCGGACCTGTTTACTATCCAATGTTCTATCTGAACTGGCACTGCGTTTGTCTGCCCTCCGTTTTTGAACTTCGTGTTCCCAATCCATTGTCTTGACTCCTTCCTCTGAATGCTGTACATTCAACCTATGTTTATACTTTCCAGTGACCTTCTCTGCTCTACTAATAACAGTTGCATCCTTGCACTGACTAGACCCTTCAGGAAAGTATGTCACTTTTGTACCAACTTTTGGCAGTTGTCCTTTTGGGAAAATGGCCTGTTCTAATTCATCAGAAATGTTGTGTTCCTCTACAGAACCCCTGTCTATATCAGTTAAATGGTCCTCATAGTTCTGTAACACATGCACACCAGATGGCTCTTGTTCTTCGTCATGTCTGTCTGCTCTGTCTAAATTTGAAAATTTGTAATCGGTACCCATTATCCTTGATGAATGTACCCTAACAGTTTGATTGGCATGCTGCAAAATAATTGTTTGGCCATCCATGCCTATGATCTTCCCTGGGCCTTTCCAATCATTAAAATTGTCTCTCTTATAGAATACTATGTCTCCTTGCTGAAAAACGGTATTTGACATTGTGTCTTAAAGCTCTGCGAATTCTTTCAGAGACTTCTGCTTCCAAAAAAGCTTTTCTACTGCTATGTAATGCATTTAAATGCTCAGCAAAGGCAGAGCTAATTGTAGTCCCCTCCCAAGCTGGAGGATGGTCATCTGAAATGGATGGAATTTTAGGATTTCTACCAAACACTAATTGATAGGGATTATAGCCCCCAACCATCTGCAATGAATTATTTGCATGCACCACCCATGCTAAAGCTGAATTGAGCCTGCAGTTTGGTCTCTCTGCCAAAATTTTCCGGAGCATGTTATCTATTACCGCATAGGGCAGCACGGTGGCCTAGTGGTTAGCACAACCGCCTCACGGCGCTGAGGTCCCAGGTTCGATCCCGGCTCTGGGTCACTGTCCGTGTGGAGTTTGCACATTCTCCCCGTGTCTGCGTGGGTTTCGCCCCCACAACCCAAAAATGTGCAGAGTAGGTGGATTGGCCATGCTAAATTGCCCCTTAATTGAAAAAAATAATTGGCTAATCTAAACTTAAAAAAAAAAAATTTTTTTAAAATTAAAAAAATCTATTACCGCATGGTTTCTTTCACACGCACTATTACTAAATGGGCTTTCCGCAGCCGTATTCATAACTGTGATATTCACGTTTTCACACATATCCCTAAACTCATCATTAGCAAATTCTCCCCTATTGTCCGTAAGGAATTTTGCCAGTGGGCCCATTCCTGTCCCTATCCATTTTTCCAGGATTTGATCCAGAATTACTCTTTCTTTACTTCGCACAATCGGGATTGACTAAATCCGGTTGCTAAATCTACAAAATGCAAAATAAATATATTATTGGCTTTATTCCAGATCTTAAGGTCCATGGCCACAATGTCGTTAAAATCTCTGGCCAAAGGTAGGGTTACTATCGGTGTGCAACAGGGGCTGGTTTAGCACACTGGGCTAAATCACTGCATTTCATTTCACTTCTGTACTTCCTACAAATTTCACATTGATCACTAACCTGTTCGATTAGCTTAGTACAGTTTTCATCCCTTACCCCTGCATCCTTTAATAAATTTTTCAGCCTACGAGGTGATGGATGCGCAAATTGATGATGCAATTTTAATACAACAAGCTTTTTATCAGCTAAAGTCCCATTTTCAATTGCCATTAACATCCTAAACAACTGTACTTGAAATATTATTTGTCAGTAATGGAATACAATAGTGTCCCGACTGTGTAAATTGTAAGTCCACCGTCTTTCCAAAAACTGTTGCCTTATCCTGTTCCAGATCCAGTTTCATGTGTGTTTTCTTCATCGACGGTCTGCTTAGAAGCAAGGGTATCTCACTTGATACAACATCCGTGCTAATGAAATGATTCACTCTGGCAATATTGCAAGGGATCACCACTCTTTTCAGTGACTTCAGAGTATTATCATCCCCAAACCTGAAACTTGTGGAACTTTCAAATTCCTTAACCTTGTTACGATTTTCAGCATCCACGGAGGCCAGATAACATTTTGACCAGACATTCCCACACACAGTAGATGTGCAGCCACTGTCCAATACAGCACAATTGAAGGATTCTGCAACCAACACCATCATTACCGTCAAAAAACTGCTTGTTAATAGGACATTGCCATCTTTCTGGTCACTGCCATCTTTCTGGTCACTATCTTTTACCTCTTCTGACTCTTCTGTGTCATGTGTCGCTTCAAACGTTCTATTATAACGTGTTGGACAGTTGAAAGCATAATGGTATTGAGAGTCATATTGAAAACATCGATCTATTATACCTCTGGCATTTCTGGGTTTCTATTTCTATTGTAGGTTCTAACTGGGTTTCTGTCTTAATACACAAGAACATAAGAACTAGGAGCAGGAGTTGGCCATCTGGCCCCTCGAGCCTGCTCCGCCATTCAATTAGATCGTGGCTGATCTTTTGTGGACTCAGCTCCACTTTCCGGCCCGAACACCATAACCCTTAATCCCTTTATTCTTCAAAAAACTATCTATCTTTACCTTAAAAACATGTAATGAAGGAGCCTCAACTGCTTCACTGGGCAAGGAATTCCATAGATTCGCAACCCTTTGGGTGAAGAAGTTCCTCCTAAACTCAGTCCTAATTCTACTTCCCCTTATTTTGAGGCTATGTCCCCTAGTTCTGCTGTCACCCGCCAGTGGAAACAACCTGCCCACATCTATCCTATCTATTCCCTTCATAATTTTAAATGTTTCTATAAGATCCCCCTCATCCTTCTAAATTTCGACGAGTACAGTCCCAGTCTACTCAACCTCTCCTCATAATCCAACCCTTTCAGCTCTGGGATTAACCTAGTGAATCTCCTCTGCACACCCTCCAGCGCCAGTACGTCCTTTCTCAAGTAAGGAGACAAAACTGAACACAATACTCCAGGTGTGGCCGCACTAACACCTTATACAATTGCAGCATAACCTCCCTAGTCTTAAACTCCATCCCTCTAGCAATGAAGGACAAAATTCCATTTGCCTTCTTAATCACCTGTTCCACCTGCAAACCAACTTTTTGTGACTCATGCACTAGCACACCCAGGTCTCTCTGCACAGCGGCATGCTTTAATATTTTATCATTTAAATAATAATCCCTTTTGCTGTTTTTCCTACCAAAATGGATAACCTCACATTTGTCAACATTGTATTCCATCTGCCAGATCCTAGCCCATTCACTTAACCTATCCAAATCCCTCTGCAGACTTCCAGTATCCTCTGCACTTTTTGCTTTACCACTCATCTTAGTGTCGTCTGCAAACTTGGACACATTGCCCTTGGTCCCCAACTCCAAATCATCAATGTAAATTGTGAACAATTGTGGGTCCAACACTGATCCCTGAGGGACACCACTAGCTACTGATTGCCAACCAGAGAAACACCCATTAATGCCCACTCTTTGCTTTCTGTGAATTAACCAATCCTCTATCCATGCTACTACTTTACCTTGAATGCCATGCATCTTTATCTTCTGCAGCAACCTGTTGTGTGGCACCTTGAAAAAAGGCTTTCTGGAAATCCAGATATACCACATACACTGGCTCCCCATTATCTACAGCACTGGTAATGTCCTCAAATAATTCCACTAAATTAGTTAGTCACGACCTGCCCTTTATGAACCCATGCTGTGTCTGCCCAATGGGACAATTTCCATCCAGGTGCCTTGCTATTTCTTCGTTGATGATAGATTCCAGCATCTTCCCTACTACTGAAGTTAAGCACACCGGCCTATAATTACCCGCTTTCTGCCTACCTCCTTTTTTAAACAGTGGTGTCACGTTTGCTAATTTCCAATCCGCCCGGACCACCCCAGAGTCCAGTGAATTTCGGTAAATTATCACTAGTGCATCTGCAATTTCCCTAGCCATCTCTTTTAGCACTCTGGGATGCATTCCATCAGGGCCAGGAGACTTGTCTACCTTTAGCCCCATTAGCTTGCCCATCACTACCTCCTTAGTGATAACAATCATCTCAAGGTCCTCACCTGTCATAGCCTCATTTCTATCAGTCGCTGGCATGTTATTTGTGTCTTCCACTGTGAAGACTGACCCAAAAAACCTGTTCAGTTCCTCAGCCATTTCCTCATCTCCCATTATTAAATCTCCCTTCTCATCCTCTAAAGGACCACTAGTCTCCCACTAATCTTTGCAATTTTGTTTGCTTTTTCCTTCAATTTGATACTCTCCCTTATTTCCTTAGATATCTACGATCGATTTTCCCTCTTTCTACCGTGCTTCCTTTTTGTTGGTATAAACCTTTGCTGAGCACTGTGAAAAATCGCTTGGAAGGTTCTCCACTGTTCCTCAACTGTTTCACCATAAAGTCTTTGCTCCCAGTCTACATTAGCTAGTTCTTCTCTCATCCCATTGTAAGCTCCTGTGTTTCATCACAAAACACGAGTGTTTGATTTTACCTTCTCACCCTCCATCTGTACTTTAAATTCCACCATATTGTGATCGCTCTTTCCGAGAGGCCACTAAATCATAGTCATTTACGATGATTTGCTCCATCACCCATTTACCTTATTTCGAATACTACAAGCATTCAGGTAAAGAACACTTATGTTGGCTTTTTTACCTCTGTTTTGAATCTTAACACCTCAATCAGTAACCTCTCCTAAGTTATATTTCCTCTCAACTTTTCTCCTAATTTTCAAATGTCGTTGAACCCATATCTTCATGTAACAACCTACCACGTCGCTTACCATTAATGTTTTTACTTCCCGTTTTATTCCTTTTAGTATTACTGGGCCTATTCACTGAGCTCCCCTCAGTCACTGTACCTTGTACTGTCGTCCTTTTTCATTTTTGACTCTGGCTTCTCTGCCTTACACTTTCCCCCTTACTGCCTTTTGTTTCTGTCCCTTCCAAATTCCTGCATTGGTTCCTATCCCCCTGCCACATTAGTTTAAACCCTCCCCAACAGCTCTAGCAAACACCCACCCCTCGGATATCAGTTCCAGTCCTTCCCAGGTGCAGACCATCCGGTTTGTACTGGTCCTACCTCCCCCAGAACCGGTTCCAATGCCCCAGGAATTTAAATCCCTCCCTCTTGCACCATCTCTCGAGCCATGCATTCATCCTATCTATCCTGACATTCCTTGTCTGACTAGCTCGTGGCACTGGTAGCAATCCTGAGATTACTACCTTTGAGGTCCTACTTTTTAGTTTAGCTCCTAGCTCCCTGAATTCAGCTTGCTGGATCTCGTCCCGTCTCTGGCTCACTTACAAGTTGCTCTTTTAAATTGGCCTGAATTGACTCCCCTCCCCCACCTGCTTTTAGATCAAAGTAGATTAAGGTGACTGACACTTAACTGCCAACCAGTTATATGAGTGGGTGGGGCAGCCCTTGTTAACCTGCACTGCACAATTCTAGATTAATTTAAATTAATTTAAACTCCTGAAATTTAAGAGGAGCAGTCTTACCGTTTGGATTGGATTCAATTCCCACCAAGCTTCAAATTCCCAAACTCAATCTTGGTTCTGCCTCACTCTGGCTGTGTCTTCTCTGGCTCACTGGGAGAACTCACCTTCATAATTTCCGGGTCCCGATCTCCTTCTATAGTCTTGGAACCTATTTGCAGCCGTACAATTTCGCCATCATGTTAGTAGTGTATCTTCCATATTCTGCCTTATTGCAGACTGACCTATTTGGGTCATCAGAGCCATTGGAATTGAATGTTTCCCCAGAAACTTTTTTAAAGCTTCTGTCATCTGTTCGAATAAGGTATCCTAATCCATAAACTGAACTCCTGTCAAAACCAGGAGCCTATCCCTGTTGCTCACTCTAGCACAGTCAAATTAATTTAAAGGCCAACACAGACTGTGGAAATTCCAGGTTGTGTTTCCGCAGCCTTTTATATGGTCTGCCAAATTCCATTATATAGTCTTCCACGGATAATTCCTCCATTTACCGAACCTATCAAAATCCGACCATGCTTCAAACGCACTGAACAAGTCATCTTTCTTATAAATCTTATCCATATAATGTAATAGAGTCTCCAAACCTTCTTCTGAGTCTAACTCTTCCAATTCCAGCTCAGAAAGCACTTTGTTTCGGATTACTGTCATAAGGTAGAGAAAGAGCCAATGCCATACCTTGTTTTCTCTTTTCCAAGGCATTTACCTTAGTCCACATAACTACTGCACTTCTCCATTGGTCGTACGATCCCCTTTCAGAAAATAAGAGGGGGTAGTCATATCCGGCCATCTTTATCCTCGGTTCAGCCAAATATCTTTGGGCTTTTTTCTTCTCACTCACTCCTTGGTTTGGTCGGGAAAAGTTGTATCTTTCAGTCCTTCATATTTGCACAGCAACCATCCTCTGCTACCATTTGTTATACGTTTAGCTGCTGCTGTATAAAGAATCAAAGGTTCTGCTCCTTTTTACAAACATCTTTATTTCACTTTAACAGACTCTGCACAAAACTCTAACGAGACATCACCTGACACAAACGCCACCTGAAGTCCCTTTACATATCAGTGTCAATTATTGGATACCTAACATAAATGAGACAACTAATTGGATCCTGGGGTTTATTCCAGTCCACATTCTGATCCCATTCCCCATGTTATCCCCCTACCTGCCCCTGTGGTGCTGCCCTGAGGCCATGGAGCTGCTTTCAGGATTTGGAGCTGATCAGTGGTCCCTCCCTCAAACAGACAATGGATTGTTTGACGAGGGGCTGGGTCCAATGTCCCTTCATCCATTAGGTAACAACTCACAGCAACATAGAAAATAGGAACAGGATTAGGCCATTCGGTCCTTTGAGCCTGCTCCATAATTCAATATGAACATGGCTGATCCTCTGTGTCAACTCCATCCTCCAGCTCCCTCCCTGTACAACCCCATCCTCCAGCTCTCTCCCTGTACAACCCCATCCTCCAGCTCTCTCCCTGTACAACCCCATCCTCCCGCTCTCTCCCTGTACAACTCCATCCTCCAGCTCTCTCCCTGTACAACCCCATCCTCCAGCTCTCTCCCTGTACAACGCCATCCTCCAGCTCTCTCCCTGTACAACCCCATCCTCCAGCTCTCTCCCTGTACAATGCCATCCTCCAGCTCTCTCCCTGTACAATGCCATCCTCCAGCTCTCTCCCTGTACAACTCCATCCTCCAGCTCTCTCCCTGTACAACGCCATCCTCCAGCTCTCTCCCTGTACAATGCAATCCTCCAGCTCTCTCCCTGTACAGTGCCATCCTCCAGCTCTCTCCCTGTACAACGCCATCCTCCAGCTCTCTCCCTGTACAATGCCATCCTCCCGCTCTCTCCCTGTACAACGCCATCCTCCAGCTCTCTCCCTGTACAACTCCATCCTCCAGCTCTCTCCCTGTACAACTCCATCCTCCAGCTCTCTCCCTGTACAACGCCATCCTCCCGCTCACTCCCTGTACAACGCCATCCTCCAGCTCTCTCCCTGTACAACGCCATCCTCCAGCTCTCTCCCTGTACAACTCCATCCTCCAGCTCTCTCCCTGTACACCACCATCCTCCAGCTCTCTCCCTGTACAACTCCATCCTCCAGCTCTCTCCCTGTACAACACCATCCTCCAGCTCTCTCCCTGTACAACGCCATCCTCCAGCTCTCTCCCTGTACAACCCCAACCTCCAGCTCTCTCTCTGTACAACGCCATCCTCCAGCTCTCTCCCTGTACAACGCCATCCTCCAGCTCTCTCCCTGTACAGTGCTATCCTCCAGCTCTCTCCCTGTACAACCCCATCCTCCAGCTCTCCCCCTGTACAACTCCATCCTCCAGCTCTCTCCCTGTACCACCCCATCCTCCAGCTCTCTCCCTGTACAACTCCATCCTCCAGCTCTCTCCCTGTACAACTCCATCCTCCAGCTCTCTCCCTGTACAACTCCATCCTCCAGCTCTCTCCCTGTACAACTCCATCCTCCAGCTCTCTCCTTGTACAACACCATCCTCCAGCTCTCTCCCTGTGCCACTTGTTGCCTTTATAGTGGAGAAACGTATCCATTTCCTTCTTCAATATATTCAGTGACTTGGTATCCAGCGTTCTGTGGGAGAGAATTCCACAGGTTCACCGCCCTCTAAGTGAGGAAATGTCTCCTATCTCAGTCCTAAATGGCCGTCCCTGTATCCTGAGACTGTGACTCCTTGTTTCGACCCCCCCCCCCCCCCCCCCCCCAGCCAGAGGAAACAATGCCCCGATGTCCAGTCCACCCAGCCCGTTCAGAATTTTATATTTCAATGAGATCTCCATTCATTCTTCTAAATTGCAGTGAATACAGACCCAGTTAACCCAATCTCTCCTCAGGCGACAATCCTGCCATCCCAGGAATCAGGGACCCACAATGCACTCCCTCTATGACAAGTATATCCTCTGTGAGATAAAGCAATCAAAGCTGCACACAATGGGGGTGATCTTGTGGCCGCGTTGTGCCGGGCATAAATCCCGTGATATTGGCACAATCCTGGGAGAGGCCTGAAACTCCCTAACAGCACTGTGGGTGTACCTACACCACAGGGACTGCAGCGGTTTGAGAAGCAGCTCACCACCATCTCCACAAGGTCATGGTGGCACAGTGATTAGCACTGCTGCCTCACAGCAACAGGGACCCGGGTTTGATCCAGGCCTCGGGACACTGTCCGTGCGGAGTCTGCACGTTCTCCCCGTGTCTGCGTGCGTTTCCTCCGGGTGCTCCGGCTTCCTCCCACAGTCCAAAGATGTGCAGGTTAGGTGGATTGGCCGTGATCAATGAACATTGAACAAACATAGAACATACAGTGCAGAAGGAGGCCATTCGGACCATCGAGTCTGCACCGACCCACTTAAGCCCTCACTTCCACCGTACCCCCATAACCCAATAACCCCTCCTCACCTTTTTGGTCACTAAGGACAAATTATCATGGCCAATCCACCTAACCTGCACGTCTTTGGACTGTGGGAGGAAACCGGAGCACCCAGAGGAAACGCACGCAGACACGGGGAGAATGTGCAGACTCCGCACAGGCGGTGACCCAGAGGGGAATCTAACCTGGGACCCTGGTGCTGTGAAGCCACAGTGCTATCCACCTGTGCTACCGTGCTGCCCAATGCATGGGGTAATGGGGATAGGATGGTGGAGTGGGCTTAGGTGACGTGGAGGGTCAGTGGATTCTATGGATTAGGGATGGGTAATAAATGGCGGCCTAGCCAGTGACTCCCACACCCTGGGAACAAAATAAAAAACATCTCTACCGCTCTCTGCCTCACTTTCCTCCGTTAGAAACTCCATGAATCCCACTCTGACCTAATATCTCCTCATGTGGTTACATGTCTAATTTTGTTAATGCCCTTACAAAGCATCTTGGGAGGTTGTCCTTATGTGATCGGTGTGATGTGAATATATATTGATGTTGTTGCCCCCAGTAACCACAGCAGGAGTCAGGGCCACCAGGAGAAGGGGGAATCCAGCACATTGCCTGGATGGCCCATTCCGCCGGCAGGGAACCCACTATGGTGGCTCACCATGGGCTGTTTAGCACAGGGCTAAATCGCTGGCTTTGAAAGCAGACCAAGGCAGGCCAGCAGCACGGTTCGATTCCCGTAACAGCCTCCCCGAACAGGCGCCGGAATGCGGCGACTAGGGGCTTTTCACAGTAACTTCATTGAAGCCTACTCGACAATAATCAATTTTCATTTCATTTTTCATTTCATGGGCGGCACTGGAAGACCGTGCCGGAAGGAAGGGCTGTAAAATCCGGCCCTTTCCAAGCTTTCTAGATGATTCCATCCATGTTGATTGAGGAGAACTCCTTGTGTTTCATTCTGTTTCTCAGAGTTATCGACTGCAGAGATGAAAGTTATCAGAAAGTCATGAAGCCGCTGGGATCTCTGAATTAAACCAGATATACAATCAACCAGTTCCAGCAAATGTACACAATCCCCGACTTTCTGCATCTCCATAAAATAAAGCAAATCAATTAAAACCTGGCTGTTTGTCTTTCTATAAACGTGACACAGAGCAGCATAGAGATTGGACCAATCACAGAAGGGAATCCAGCAGGTCCGACTTCTATTGAATTTTCCATTTTCTCCAACTGGGTGGGGGACAGTGAGACAGAAATTCCGCCCTCTCTGCCACCATTAGCCTAGAATTGATCACATTTTGCAGCCAAGAAAGCATACGGAATGCTTGCCTTCATTGGAAGGGGCAACGAGTATAAAAACTGAAAAGACAGAGGTTGAGGGGCGACCTGATACAGGTCAGCAAGATTATGAGGGCAATAGAGCAGAGAACATAGAACAGCACAGTACAGGTCGTTCGGCCCACGATGTTGTGCCGACCATTTACCCTAATCTAAGGTCAACCTAACCAACACCCCTTCAATTTACTGCTGTCCATGTGCCTGTCCAAGAGTCGCTTAAATGTCCCTAATGACTCTGACCCCACCACCTCTGCTAGCAGTACATTCCACATACCCACCACTCTCTGTGTAAAGAACCGACCTCTGACATCTCCTCTATACCTTCCTCCAATCACCTTAAAATTATGTCCCCTCGTGACAGCCATTTCCACCCTGGGTGTAAGTTGTAGCAAACTCATAAAAGGACCAAAATGAACTAGAAATGTTGGAACAGGGCATTCCATTTTAAATGGACAGATTGCTGTATAACCCGTGTCTCCAGGCATATGTGGTGATGTGCATCACTGTAAGTACACAAGGGGTTAATGTAAATACATGCAGACTAGCTAGACACTAGAGGGAGCACCAGAGACATCACACTCACACACACCCAACCAATACATCAGTGAGATAGAACATTGAACAGTACAGCACAGAACAGGCCCTTCGGCCCTCGATGTTGTGCCGAGCATTGTCCGAAACCAAGATCAAGCTATCCCACTCCCTGTCATTCTGGTGTGCTCCATGTGCCTATCCAATAACCACTTGAAAGTTCCTAAAGTATCCGACTCCACTATCACATCAGGCAGTCCACTCCACACCCTAACCACTCTCCGAGTAAAGAACCTACCTCGGACATCCCTCCTATATCTCCCAGCCTGAACCTTGTAGTTATGCCTCCCTGTAACAGCTACTTTGCAAACGTGAGGCTGAGATTTGCATGGATAGTGTGTTTAGAGAGGTGGTCACACCCCAGGCTAAGTCTGCACAGGCAGAAAGGGAATGGGGGACTGCCAGGCAGAGCAGGGATCGTCATTTTCCAAAACTCTTTGGACTGTAGAACTATGCCAAAGGATTGTAAAACAGCCAATGTGGTACCCTTGTTGAAATGTGGGACTCTGCCAATGTGGTACCCTGTATCGGTGGCACAAGGATTAGCATGGAGGTTAGCACTGTTGCCTCAGTGTCAGAGACCCGGATGTGGTTCCAACTTCCGGCGACTGTGTGGAGTTTTCACATTCCTCCCACGTCTGCGTGTGGTACCTCTGGGTGCTCCGGTTTCCCCCCTCCCCACAGTCCAAAGTTGTGGATTGGCCATGATAAATAGTCCCGAGGTGGGGTTACGGGGATAGGGATTGGGCCTAGGTATGGTGTTCTTTCAGAGGGGCAGTGTAGACTTGATGAGCCAAATGACCTCTTTCTGCACTGTGGGGAGTCTATGGCAAGCGGAGGAGACAAAATGCAGGAAACTACAGGCCAGTTAATCTAACTTCAATTATTGGAAATAGATTAGAATTGGTTGTTGAGAGAATAGCAGTGTATTTGGAAAGTCATAATCTGATCAAGAAGAGTCAGCCTGGTTTCATGAAGGGGAAATCTGTCTGACAAATTTACTAGAACTCTTTGAGGAGTAATCAGCCAGAGTAGATAGAGGAGAACCAGTCTGTGTCTATTTTGATTTCCAAAAGGCATTTGACAAGGTGCCACATAAAAGGCTAATACATAAAATAGGAGTTCATGGTGTTAGAGATAATATTCTGGCATTGATAGAGGATTGGCTACAACCAATTCACGATACACACAGAGGTGACACGACCACAGGAGGGCATTACACCAACCCATATATAAAGGACACAGCACACATGATCTTTCCAGTGGAGACAGTCAGTGAGTAGAGACACAGGGTTGATTTGATCACTCCCACCACGTGAATTGTAGCAGTCTGGTTAGTCAGTCTGAGTAGCTACAGTAGGATTAACAGTAGTGTCGAACCCAAGTTATAATAGTGTATATAGTTTAATAAACATGTTGAGGTTATCTCCACGTCTGATCCTGCGTCGAGTGCACCACAAGGAAGCCGCTTATGCTACACCGAGAGCATAACAAGACATGGTACCAGGAGTGAACTGTTTCAATCCGTATAGCCATACCTCAGCGTACAGTGACAGCCAGCAACAATACCCAGGCAAGATGTTCCAGATCCCGGTTCCACAGCAGCTCCAGTGCCACGGCGATCTCCACGAATACTGTCCGGCAAAGGTTTGAACTCTTCCTGGTGGCAGCCGACCTACAAGACGTGGCCGATGCTGAAAAGACAGAGCTGCTGCTCACCACCCCTGGTGCCAGAGCAGAAGATAGCTTTCAAAAATTTAAGTTCGCCAAAAGGCAAAACAGGTGCATCTTCCAGGCAGTCCTGGACAAATTCGGCAAATACTGTGAGGAAAACTCACTCCAACCTGCCAGAAAAGGTAAGAAAAGCCTTTGTACTCACCACGAGGCCGAGATCCCGGAGTGAGGACAATTTTGATCGGCGGCCATCTTGCTAAAGGTTCTGCACATGCTCAGTCGCTTCCGACGACAAACGTCATATGCGTCATGGCGTCAGAGGCCCCAAACCACGCCCACTTAAAGGGGAAATCCCAAAGCTCGAAAAAAAATTCTTAAAGTCGGAAAACAAGATTCTTTCACCTGGAATGACTGTCCAATGCCTCAATTTGAACCAGAACATGAAACTTACCTCCAGAGAAACCTACAACAAGCAGTTGTATACCGACCTGGAATACTTTGAGACCGTCCATTATATTTTCTCTGGACCTTGCAAGCCCAATGCCAGCTCCGACACAGACAGTGATGATATGGTCCGAGAGGACTATGACGAACCTTTCACCTTGGGAGGCTACCCCCATACTGCGTCCGACGCAGACACGGATTCATTCTTCGCATTTGTGGATCTTCAGCCCAGCATCTACGACATCCCGACTCTGAGTGCAGGATTATGCTGCGGCCTGAAACCAAGAGACAGAGAGCAGTGCAAGCCCACAGAGAGCAGCCTGCTGCCCCACAGAGAGCGGCCTGCTGCCACACAGAGAGCGGCCTGCTGCCACACAGAGAGCGGCCTGCTGCCACACAGAGAGCGGCCTGCTGCCCCACAGAGAGCGGCCTGCTGCCACACAGAGAGCGGCCTGCTGCCCCACAGAGAGCGGCCTGCTGCCCCACAGAGAGCGGCCTGCTGCCACACAGAGAGCGGCCTGCTGCCACACAGAGAGCGGCCTGCTGCCTCACAGAGAGCTGCCTGCTGCCACACAGAGAGCGGCCTGCTGCTACACAGAGAGCGGCCTGCTGCCACACAGACAGCGGCCTGCTGCCACACAGAGAGCGGCCTGCTGCCACACAGACAGTGGCCTGCTGCCCCACAGAGAGCGACCTGCTGCCACACAGAGAGCGGCCTGCTGCCACACAGAGAGCGGCCTGCTGCCTCACAGAGAGCGGCCTGCTGCCACACAGAGAGCGGCCTGCTGCTACACAGAGAGCGGCCTGCTGCCACACAGACAGCGGCCTGCTGCCACACAGAGAGCGGCCTGCTGCCACACAGAGAGCGGCCTGCTGCCACACAGAGAGCGGCCTGCTGCCACACAGAGAGCGGCCTGCTGCCCCACAGAGAGCGGCCTGCTGCCACACAGAGAGCGGCCTGCTGCCACACAGAGAGCGGCCTGCTGCCACACAGAGAGCGGCCTGCTGCCACACAGAGAGCGGCCTGCTGCCACACAGAGAGCGGCCTGCTGCCACACAGAGAGCGGCCTGCTGCTACACAGAGAGCGGCCTGCTGCCACACAGAGAGCGGCCTGCTGCCACACAGAGAGCGGCCTGCTGCCACACAGAGAGCGGCCTGCTGCCACACAGAGAGCGGCCTGCTGCCACACAGAGAGCGGCCTGCTGCATCACAGAGAGCGGCCTGCTGCCACACAGACAGCGGCCAGCTGCCCCACAGAGAGCGGCCTGCTGCCACACAGAGAGCGGCCTGCTGCCACACAGAGAGCGGCCTGCTGCCACACAGAGAGCGGCCTGCTGCCACACAGAGAGCGGCCTGCTGCCACACAGAGCGCGGCCTGCTGCCACACAGAGAGCGGCCTGCTGCCACACAGAGAGCGGCCTGCTGCCACACAGAGAGCGGCCTGCTGCCACACAGAGAGCGGCCTGCTGCCTCACAGAGAGCTGCTGCCACACAGAGAGCGGCCTGCTGCCACACAGAGAGCGGCCTGCTGCCACACAGAGAGCGGCCTGCTGCCACACAGAGAGCGGCCTGCTGCCACACAGAGAGCGGCCTGCTGCCACACAGAGAGCGGGCTGCTGCCACACAGAGAGCGGCCTGCTGCCACACAGAGAGCTGCCTGCTGCCACACAGACAGCTTCCTGCTGCCACACAGAGAGCGGCCTGCTGCCACACAGAGAGCTGCTGCCACACAGACAGCGGCCTGCTGCCACACAGAGAGCGGCCTGCTGCCACACAGACAGCGGCCTGCTGCCACACAGAGAGCGGCCTGCTGCCACACAGAGAGCGGGCTGCTGCCACACAGAGAGCGGCCTGCTGCCACACAGAGAGCTGCCTGCTGCCACACAGACAGCTTCCTGCTGCCACACAGAGAGCGGCCTGCTGCCACACAGAGAGCTGCTGCCACACAGACAGCGGCCTGCTGCCACACAGAGAGCGGCCTGCTGTCACACAGAGAGCGGCCTGCTGCCCCACAGAGAGCGGCCTGCTGCCACACAGACAGCGGCCTGCTGCCCCACAGAGAGCGACCTGCTGCCACACAGAGAGCGGCCTGCTGCCACACAGAGAGCGGCCTGCTGCCACACAGAGAGCGGCCTGCTGCCACACAGAGAGCGGCCTGCTGCCACACAGAGAGCGGCCTGCTGCCACACAGAGAGCGGCCTGCTGCCACACAGAGAGCGGCCTGCTGCCACACAGAGAGCGGCCTGCTGCCACACAGAGAGCGGCCTGCTGCCACACAGAGAGCGGCCTGCTGCCACACAGAGAGCGGCCTGCTGCCACACAGAGAGCGGCCTGCTGCCCCACAGAGAGCGGCCTGCTGCCACACAGACAGCGGCCTGCTGCCCCACAGAGAGCGGCCTGCTGCCACACAGAGAGCGGCCTGCTGCCACACAGAGAGCAGCCTGCTGCCACACAGAGAGCGGCCTGCTGCCACACAGAGAGCGGCCTGCTGCCACACAGAGAGCGGCCTGCTGCCACACAGAGAGCGGCCTGCTGCTACACAGAGAGCTGCTGCCACACAGAGAGCTGCCTGCTGCCACACAGAGAGCGGCCTGCTGCCACACAGACAGCGGCCTGCTGCCACACAGAGAGCGGCCTGCTGCCACACAGACAGCGGCCTGCTGCCCCACAGAGAGCGACCTGCTGCCACACAGAGAGCGGCCTGCTGCCACACAGAGAGCGGCCTGCTGCCACACAGAGAGCGGCCTGCTGCCACACAGAGAGCGGCCTGCTGCCCCACAGAGAGCGGCCTGCTGCCACACAGACAGCGGCCTGCTGCCCCACAGAGAGCGGCCTGCTGCCACACAGAGAGCGGCCTGCTGCCACACAGAGAGCAGCCTGCTGCCACACAGAGAGCGGCCTGCTGCCACACAGAGAGCTGCCTGCTGCCACACAGAGAGCGGCCTGCTGCCACACAGACAGCGGCCTGCTGCCACACAGAGAGCGGCCTGCTGCCACACAGAGAGCGGCCTGCTGCCACACAGAGAGCGGCCTGCTGCCACACAGAGAGCGGCCTGCTGCCACACAGAGAGCGGGCTGCTGCCACACAGACAGCGGCCTGCTCCCACACAGAGAGCGGCCTGCTGCCACACAGAGAGCGGCCTGCTGCCACACAGACAGCGGCCTGCTGCCACACAGAGAGCGGCCTGCTGCCACACAGAGAGCGGCCTGCTGCCACACAGAGAGCGGCCTGCTGCCACACAGAGAGCGGCCTGCTGCCTCACAGAGAGCGGCCTGCTGCCACACAGAGAGCGGCCTGCTGCCTCACAGAGAGCTGCCTGCTGTCACAGAGAGAGCGGCCTGCTGCCACACAGAGAGCGGCCTGCTGCCACACAGAGAGCGGCCTGCTGCCACACAGAGAGCGGCCTGCTGCCACGCAGAGAGCGGCCTGCTGCCACACAGAGAGCAGCCTGCTGCCTCACAGAGAGCTGCCTGCTGTCACAGAGAGAGCTGCCTGCTGTCACAGAGAGAGCGACCTGCTGCCACACAGAGAGCTGCTGCCACACAGACAGCGGCCTGCTGCCACACAGACAGCGGCCTGCTGCCACACAGAGAGCGGCCTGCTGCCACACAGAGAGCGGCCTGCTGCCACACAGAGTGGCCCACGCACCGCTAAGGGTTCCCGACGCTACGAAAGAAGACACGCAAGTCTCCACACCGCAGTCCTTGCCTGAACAAGAAGTGACTCCAGTGTCACAAGCCTCCACAGCGAGCTCGTGGACAGCCTCCACGACAAAAGCAACGCAAGACTCCAGAGCGCAGTCCTTGCACACACAACCATGAGGTCTAGCAACTTCCTCTGACCATCAAGCAGCAGACAATGCAAGTCTGCCATGCTCCACGCCCAGCAGGAAGACCATGACAGTCTATCATGCTCCAGTGCAGACCAACAGCAAGACAATGACGGTCCATCCACATTGTTTGTGCCACCAGATGAAGACTCTGACAATTTACCCAACCCAAGTGAACAGCACGCAGCTACTGAGGCTCTACCCACGGTATGTGAGACGAGTGACGACAGAATCCCACTTCCCATGCCAGATGTGTAAAGTGACAGCCCTCAGCTAGTGTGCACAGAGGCACGTGACGATCACTGTGAGACCGCTGGTGACTCCGGTGACACCACGATACTTCCAACCTCATTCGCTCGAACCTCTCCACATATCAATGCATTCCTGCATGGCCCAACTCCATACGTGCAGCTTCCAGAAAACTCAGCCAACTCCAGTGAGCCTGCTGAGACTCCGGACGGGGAGCACCAACGAACCAACGCTGACTCAGTTAAAACAGACCAGACTCCAGGCGGGGAGCACCGCAAACTCAGTGACGGCACGCTCAGGGTGACAGCAGATGCCACAACGCACGCTGACACGAGTAACTGTGTGATGGACTCGTATTATCCACAGAGTGAGGTCCTTGAGCGCAGCGAACACAACATCACGACATCTGAATACCATATCAAAGACAACGACACGACGCGTGCCAACGACAAAGACTACACCAATGGAACTACGACTGGTATGACATGGTACAACTCTGCCCATGAGGGACACTGTCACTGCTCAGCTCGGTACAATGACAGACCATGGCAGGAAGATGCATCTTCCCAATTCACGTTTGCTGCACTACCAACAGGCAACCTTGCTTTCAGGACAGATGCCATCCAACATCGCTATCACAAACATCGGAAGAAACAAAGACTTCAAAACAGAAGTGATTTGACCACTTCTTGGTTCAGGGACATTGATGGCGTTCACAAGGACATGCCACCATCAAAATCACCAACTCACCAACCCAACAAGAATGACATTCAACCATGATAATATGTTTTGGAATCACGCATGAGTTGGACTTATTGTTTAATCACTATTTTCCTGACTTGTATATACCTTAACTTATCTACCTGTTTTGTGTTCAATTTTCTTAGTGTACAGAAAATATGTAACATACATAAAAGGGGGGATGTGGTGATGTGCATCACTGTAAATACACAAGGGGTTAATGTAAATACATGTAGACTAGAACATAGAACAGTACAGCACAGAACAGGCCCTTCGGCCCTCGATGTTGTGCCGAGCAATGATCACCCTATTCAACCCCACGTATCTGCCCTATACCTGTAACCCAACAACCCCCCCCCCTTTAACCTTACTTTTAAGGACACTACGGGCAATTTAGCATGGCCAATCCACCTAACCCGCACATCTTTGGACTGTGGGAGGAAACCGGAGCACCCAGAGGAAACCCACGCACACACGGGGAGGACGTGCAGACTCCACACAGACAGTGACCCAGCCGGGAATCGAACCTGGGACCCTGGAGCTGTGAAGCATTTATGCTAACCACCATGCTACCCTGCTGCCCCTTTTTTTTTTAAGAGAAGTAAATTACAATACACGTCAGTAAAAAGAAAGTTGTAGCATTTATACATTTTCCAGCTCCCCATGACAGTCCACAGTCTCTCTTCCAGCTCCGCTCCTCATATCTGTCCCAAGCCTTCTGCCCTCACGAACGCCTCAGCCACCTCCGCTGTCTCAAAATAAAAGTCTTTGGCACCATACATCACCCTCCGCCGGGTACACCATACTAAATCGCACCCCCTTCTTGTATAGTGCCGCCTTCACTCGCCCCAACACTGCTCGTCTTTTTTCCAGCTCCACCATCAAGTCCTGGTAGATCCGAACTCCGGCACCATCCCACTGCACCTCGCGTTTCTGCTTCGCCCAGCTTAACACCTTCTCCTTCATGCAGTACTTATGGAAACAGATAATTACTGCTCTTGGCGGCTCATTCACTTTGGGTTTCGGCCTTAACGACTGATGAGCTCAGTCCAGTTCGTATTGAGAGGGGTTTTCTCCCTCCCCCATCAGCTCCGCCAACTTCTTAGCGAAGTACTCTGTTGGCCCTGGACCCTCTACCCCTTCGGGCAAGCCCACAATTCTTAGATTGTGCAGCCTCGAGCAGTTCTCCAAGTCCTCAAGCTTTGCTCGGAGCCCTCTGTTGGCCTCCACCGCCCTCTGCAGTTCATCCCCCATCGACGTGAGCGGGTTGCTGTGCTGTGATATGGCCTCCTCCACTTCCTTCATCATCTCGCCCTGCTCTCTCACCTCGGCCGATGTCTTTGCCACAACTACCCTCACCGGGGCGATTGCCTCCTCCACCAATGACTTCAATGTGACCGCCATCTCCTTCCTCAAAGCCTCCATGTGCCTTGCAAACTGCTTTTCCAGCTCCACCGCCATCACCTCGGTCACCTTCTCCACTGTAAGTCGTGCGGCCCCACCATGCGGTCTGGCCTCCGCCATCTTGTCAGCGCTTTTGTTGGTCTTCTCATTCAACGGCGAGCCCGCATTTCCTCCCCTCCTCGATGCTGCTTTTCGCATCCTTTAACGGCTTATTATTTTTCCTTTTTCTCACTCTTCCTTCCTTCTTCAATCTCAAATTTCTTCAAAACTTCTTTCTCTCCTTTTTTTTTGTGTATAACTTCAGAATTTCCCTGGGACTGGGCTTCAGTTTTCTCACCACATTCTAGGCGGGAGCCATCCGATGTGGGACATCTCACCTACATCGCACCCTGGCTTCGGGCCTGCAGCCTTGGCCTCCACTTGGCTCCGCCCCCGCTGCTTTCTTCAAGTTTTCAGGCGAGAGAAAAAAACAAAAAAAAATTCTCTCTTCCTCTCCGTGCTCTTTGAGCCCTTCGGCTTTCAGGATGCTCCTCGGGGAAACAAGTCGCGATCCCCGCTCCTCCTCCATGTGCAGTCGCCCCGCCGAACCCACCGGGACTAGTCTCTTTTCTCCCGCCCTTTTAACCCTCTGCCTCCATGAACCTGAGCTTTGATGCTGTCACAGGGCGAGGGAGGCAGGGCCGACCCTGGAGAGGTTTATTTTTTATCCCCCCAAAAAACATTGTGGAGAACCCCCGAAAAAGACCACTTGGGTGGCAACTTTCAGAGATCTATGGACATGAACTCCGAGATCTCTCTGTTCCTCCACATTCCTCAGAACCCTGCCATTGACTCTGTAATCCGCATTCAAATTTGTCCGACCAAAATTAATCACCTCACACTTGTCAGGGTTAAACTCCATCTGCCACTTTTCAGCCCAGCTCTGCATCCTATCAATGTCTCTTTGCAGCCTACAACAGCCCTCCACCTCATCCACTACTCCACCAATCTTGGTGTCAGCAGAAAATTTACTAACCCAACCTTCAACTCCATCAACAAAGTCATTGATAAAAATCACAAATAGCAGAGGACCTAGCACTGATCCCTGTGGTACGCCACTGATGACTGGGCTGCAGGATGAAAATTCACCATCTACTACCACCCTCTGTCTTCGATGTGATAGCCAGTTACTGATCCAATCGGCCAAATTTCCCAGAATGCCACGCCTCCTTACTTTCTGCATAAGCTGATCATGGGCCACCTTATCATGTGCCTTACTAAAATCCATGTATCGGACGACATCAACTGCATTACCATCATCTATGTACTTAGTTACCTCCTTAAAGAATACAATCAAACTTGTGAGGCAAGACTTACCACTCACAAATCCGTGCTGACTATCCTGGATTAAGCTGTATCTTTCCAAATAATCATGAATCCTATCCCTCAGGACCCTTTCCAATAATTTACCTATGACCAAAGTGAGACTAACTGGTCTATAAATCCCAGGGTTATACCTATTCCCTTTCTTGAACAAGGGGACAACATTCGTCTCTCTCCAGTCTTCTGGCACTATTCCTGTAGACAGTGAGGACATAAAGATCAGAGCCAAAGGCTCTTCAATCTCATCCCTCGCCTCCCATAGAAGCTGAGGATATATCCCATCAGGCCCAGGGGACTTATCTATCCTCAGGCTTCTCAAAATTTCTAGCACATCTTCCTTCCGAATATCTACCTCCTCCAGCCTACCAGTCTGCATTACACTATCCTCCTCAACAACATGGCCCCTCTCCTTTGTGAACACAGAAGAAAAGTATTAATTTAGGGCCTCTCCTATGTCTTCAGACTCCATGCACACATTCCCACTACTGTCCTTGACCGGCCCTAACTTCACCTTGGTCATTCTCTTATTTGTCACATAAGTGCAAAAAGCCTTGGGATTTTCCCTGATCCTACCCGCCAAGGACTTCTCATGCCCCCTCCTAGCTCTCCGAAGCCCTTTCGTGAGCTCCTTCCTAACTAGCTTGTATCCCTCTAGGGCCCGAACTGAACCTTGTTTTCTCATCCTCACATAAGCCCCCTTCTTCCTCTCGACAAGACATGGGAGGGAGTTGGGTAGAATTAAAGAACAAAGAGATTGAGGGAAAGAGGTTCATAGCTCCTTGAAGGTGGAGTGGCAGGTGGACAGGGTGGTGAAGGAGGCATTCAGCATGCTGGGTTTTATTGGTCAGAATGTTGAATACAGGAGTTGGGACGTCTTGTTGAAGTTGTACAAGACATTGGTAAGACCACACATGGAATACTGTGTTCAGTTCTGGTCACCCTATTATCGGAAGGATATTGTTAAACTAGAAAGAGTGCAGAAGAGATTTACGAGGACGCTACCGGGACTTGATGGTCTGAGTTATAAGGAGAGGCTGGACAGGATGGGACCTTTTTCCCTGGAGTGTAGGAGGCTTAGGGGGCGATCTTATAGAGGTCAGAAAATAATGAGGGGCATCGATAAGGTAGATAGTCAACATCTTTCCCCAAAGGTGATAGGGGAGAGATACGAAAGGGTCCAGAGGGGAAATTTCTTCACAGAGGGTGGTGAGCATCTGGAACGAGTTGCCAGGGGCAGTGGTAGAGGAGGGTACAAAAGCATTGAGACAGTTATATGGGGAATCTGGGTATAGAGGGATATGGGCCAAATACGGGTAATTGGGACTAGCTTAGTGGTAAAAACTGGGCAGCATGGATAAGCTGGGCCGAAGGGCCTGTTTCCATGCTGTAAACTTTGATGGCTCCATGATTCTCATTAATTCCCGGGATGAGGGTGTCGCTGGCTGGACCAACCTTTACTCCCGTCCCCAGCTGCCCCTCAGAAGGTGGTGGTGATGCTGAGCTGTTGCCTTGAAGCCTGCACCCCTGATAAACTTGGGAAGCTTGTTGTGTGGAATTACAGATCAACAGAACACCCCCACTCCTCTCCACATGGCCGTTTCCCCGAGGGTTGTAGCTGGTCGTCCTGCTCGAGGCGATGCCCTTGCTGAGCAGGAACTGACGCAGCTCATCGCTCATGGACGAGGATCCCCGATCGCTGTGGATATAGGTGGGGAAACCGAACAGAGTGAAGAGCTTTGATTATCGTGGCAGAAGCCATATCGGGGCATGGGATGGCGAAAGGGAACCGGGAGAACTCATCAATCATGTTCAGGAAGTACACTTTGTGGTTGGTGGAGGGGAGGGGGCCCTTTGAAGTCCGTGCTGAGGTGTTCAAAGGGGCAGGAGGACTTCTCCAGGTGCGCTCTATCAGGTCGGTAGAAGTGCGGCTTGCACTCTGCGCAGACTTGGCAGTCTCTGGTGACGGTCCTGACCTCCTCAATGGAGTAGGGTAGGTTGCGGGCCTTGACAAAATGGAAGAACCAGGTGACCCCCGGGTTTCAGAGGTCATAGTGGAGAGCCCGGAATCGGTCCACTTGTGCGATGGCACATGTACGGAATTTCGGAAACATGATGTCCAAAGATCCAAAGATGTGCGGGTTAGGTGGATTGGCCAGGCTAAATTGCCCGTAGTGTCCTAAAAAGTAAGGTTAATGGGGGTTGTTGGGTTACGGGTATAGGGTGGATACGTGGGTTTGAGTAGGGTGATCATTGCTCGGAACAACATCGAGGGCCGAAGGGCCTGTTCTGTGCTGTACTGTTCTATGTTCATGGAGGGTGCAGGAAAAAAAAGCCACGGGTCTGCCCGCCTGGTTGAGGGTGGCGGCCAGAGCTACGTCCGATGCATCGCTCTCCACCTGAAAGGGGAGGGACTCGTCGACCGCGTGCATCGTGGCCATGGTGATGTCCGCCTTGATGCGGTTGAAGGTCTGGCGGGCCTCAGCCATCAGGGAAAAACTGTGGACTGAAGGAGTGGGCGGGGCTTGTCCGCATACGTAGGGACCCACTGAGTGTAATAGGAGAAAAACCCCAGGTACCGTTTGAGGGCCCTGAGGCAGTGGGGGAGGGGGAGTTCCAGGAGGGGGCGCATACTGTCAGGGTCGGGCCCTCGGACTCCATTTTCCACTATGTAGCCACGGATGGCTAAGGGGTTGGTGCAGAACACGCATTTCTCCTTATGGTAGGTGAGATTAAGGAGTTTAGCGGTATGGAGGAATCTTTGGAGGTTTGCGTCGTGGTCCTGCTGGTCGTGGCCGCAGATGGTGATGTTATCCAGGTATGAAAAGGTGGCCCGCAGCCCGTACTGGTCAACCATTCGGTCCATCTCTCGCTGGAAGACTGAGACCCCCCCATTAGTGACGATGAAGGGAACACTAAGGAAGTGATCGAGGCGGCCATCTGCTTTGAACGCAGTGTATTGGCGGTCCTCCGGGATGATGGGAGGCTGGTGGTAGGCGGACTTCAAGTCTACTGTGGAGAAGACTCGATACTGCGCAATCTGATTGACCATGTCAGATATGCGGGGGAGTGGGTACGCGTCGAGCTGCGTGTACCGATTGATGATCTAACTGTCGTCAATGACCATCCTGTGCTTCTCCCCAGTCTTCACTACCACCACTTGAGCTCTCCAGGGGCTGTTGCTGGCCTCAATAACCCCCTCCGGCAGAAGCCGTTGGATCTCCGACCTGATGAAGGTCCTGTCCTGGGCACTGTAACGTCTGCTCCTAGTGGCTACGGGTTTGCAGTCCGGGGTGAGGTTCGCAAACAGGGAAGGTGGATTGACCTTAAGGGTCATGAGGCCGCAGATAGTGAGGGGGGGTAGAGGTCCGCTGAATTTTAAAGTCAGGCTTTGGAGATGGCATTGAAAATCCAGGCCGAGTAACGGGGCAGCGCAGAGATGGGGGAGGACATAGAGCTTGAAGTTGCTGAACTCCACACCCTGGATGGTGAGGGTCGTGATACAGTACCCCGGGATTTCAACGGAATGGGATCCGGAGGCCAGGGAGATGTTCTGGGTGACGGGGTGTACCGGGAGGGAGCAGCGCCTTACCGTAGTGGGGTGGATGAAACTCTCTGTGCTCCCGGAATCAAAGAGGCAGGTCTTCTCGTGCCCATTGATCTTCATCGTCACGGTAGCGGGGCCGGGACTGACCCAGGGTGATAGAGGCGAGCTGCGGAAGATGCTGGGAGGTCCTGGGCTGGTCAGTGGTGGCGGAGGTAGTGGTAGGCGATGAGTGGCCAGACGAGAAGAGGTCCTGGGGCGCAGTCCAAAATGGCATCAAAGATGGCGGCGCCCACAATGTGCACATGGTGGGTGGCATCAAAGATGGCGGCGCCCACAATGTGCACATGGTGGGTGGCATCAAAGATGGCGGCGCCCACAATGTGCACATGGTGGGTGGCATCAAAGATGGCGGCGCCCACAATGTGCACATGGTGGGTGGCATCAAAGATGGCGGCGCCCACGGACCGCATGTGGGGGGTGTATAAATGCCGGGCCTGGAAACAGCGGTGACCGATCGGGCCTATCAACAGAAACAAAGTGGCCCTTTCTTCCCTCACTCATTGCAGGTCGCGCTCCGTGCCGGGCAGCGCTGCCTGGGGTGTTTGTTTTGTCCACAAAATTATCATTTGGGCCCCCCAGGGTTGGCTGGCTGCCGTGCGGCGCAGGCTTGCGGTGAGCTGGAGGTGGCAGCTGGTGGGGCCCACGATGCCCACGAGGGTGCCGCGCGGTCGGGGGCGTAGGACTGAATGTTACGGGAAGCCTCTTCTAATGAATTAGCAAGCTGCCTAGTCCCTGCAAAGATCGAGCGTACCCCCCTTCCAATAGCCGCTGGCAGACGTACGCAGACTTCATTCCCGTGACATAAGCATCTCTAATTAAAGGTTCAGTGTGCTGGACTGCCGAAACTGCCTGGCAGTCACAGTTCCTACCGAGGATCTGTAGGGCCCGTAAGAAATCGTCCAGAGTCTCCCCGGGGAGTTGCTGCCTTGTGGCCAGGAGGTGCCTGGCGTTCACTGGTCGAACGTAATGTTCTTTCAGGAGAGTGATCGCTTCGGAGTAGGTGGGCGTATCCCGGATGAGGGGAAAAATGTCTGGGCTCACCCTTGAATAGAGGACTTGGAGCTTCTGCGAGTCCGAGGGTTCTTCAGCGGCTGCTCTGAGGTAACCTTCGAAGCAGGCTAGCCAGTGGCTGAAGGTGGACGTGGCGTTGGCTGCTTGAGGGCTCAGCTGCAGGCGATCAGGCTTGATGCGGAAATCCATCGTTTAAAAATCTTGTTTAATAAATTACCACAAGATGAAAGTAGTGGAATAATTGAGGCCTTATTAAACAAGATGTTGTGCCTCCTGTAGCTAGAACCAGAATGGCTGCAGCGGAGCCAGCAGGCAGGGAGTTACCATCGTACTTCTAATGTACGGGCAGTGCCGTAATACATATCATATACCACTACTGGTGTTCACCACAGGGAGGGAGAGGGGGAAAAGGGAGGGAGAGGGGGAAAGGGAGGGAGAGAGAGAGGGAGAAAGAGAAGGTGGGAAGTGGAGATGGTGGGAGGGGGAGGAAGGAAGCTCTGAGCCGTCGGGCATGGTGTGCCAGGACTGAACCAACGCTGTATGATGAGGCGTTGCACATGAGGAGCAGGGGCCTATCCAAGTAAAAATGGCAAGTAATTCCTCTACCGAGAGCTACTGCTTCACCTCATGGTGTGCATCCCCCACCCCCCAGTTCTACTTTTGTACTAGACGCCACACTCCGGCGTCTATTCAGGTACATGGAGGGGGAATTCAGAATGTCCAATTCACCTCACAGTGCGTCTTTCGGGATTGTGGGAGGAAACTGGAGCACCCGGAGGAAACCCACGCAGACACTGGGAGAACGTGCAGACTCCGCACAGAGTGACCCAGCCGGGAATCGAACCTGGGACCCTGGCACTGCGAAGCAACAGTGCTATCCACTGTGCCACCGTGCCGCCTCTACTCCCCTGCTCGTCCAAATCCTGGCCAACCTTGGCGAGAAGTGTGTATGGCACAGGGTGGGCGTGGAAATAGTAGGGCTGGGCGTTTTCCTCCACATTTATTGTGGCCGTAGCTTCTTTAATGGCTCCGAGGCCTTTGGCGAAAACCAACAGGAACTTAGGAAGCTCTCCATCTGGTCCACCTGGCACATGTGTTGCCAATCATAGGCTGGGCCCGTTGCCTTGGCAAAGGTTGGTATCATGGCCAGTACAGGCTTGGAGGGCCGAAGGGCCTTTTCCTGTGCTGCATTGTTCTTAGACTACCACCGATAGTAGACATGTGGACTGGTATGTATGCCATGGGCACTGCCCTGGGATATGTAGCCAATCAGGCCCCCTTGTCACGAAGCCATGGATGATGACAGATGTGTGTAGCAGTAAGGCTGGCTCCTCAGTGTCCAAGTCCTCCAGGAAATGTGTGCGGCCTTAGTGGTGGTGGGGGTGGCAACTTGTTGCCAGTATCATGCGAGTGTCCCTTTAAGAAATGTTTCTGTCTTATCACATGGCTTCAGTGATGTCATTGTGTGGGTGGAGCTGGGCTGTGGCTCTGAGTTTTACTTTCACTTTTGAGTTTGACCTGGTTTTGTATTTCGCACAGGTTGGAAAGAAATGTCTATTTTCAGTTTCAAAGCTGTTTTCAGATTGCTTGATAATTTAACTGTTTTCTGGAAGGAATTCAAACTGCTGTTTTGGAAAGGAAACAGATGTCTCCATACCAAGTCTTAACCGTGTGTTGGGTCACACTTTTGAATAGGGGTTGCTGGTTTATGGGATCTTGTTATTAAATTGGAACAGCTAAGGGAGGAATTTATTTAGGGTGATACATAGGTTACTGTCGCTGTATTTGTACACTGGGGTATTTGAAATTAAATGAAAATCACTTATTGTCACGAGTAGGCTTCAAATGAAGTTACTGTGAAAGCCCCTAGTCGCCACATTCCGGCGCCTGTTCAGGGAGGCTGGTACGGGAATCGAACCGTGCTGCTGGCTTGCCTTGGTCTGCTTTAAAACCCAGCAATTTAGCCCAGTGAGCTAAACCAGCCCTTCATGTTTGGAGTTGATAAAACTGCTTACTGTGTGCGTTTATAAAAATGTTAACTGAAGATTTGTTTTTGATTAAAAGTGCTTTAGGCCTCTATAATATCTGAAAACCAGGCTCTTGTGCTCATTGAAACCAAAATTTATAAACAGTTGTAGGTCAGGTGAACTCCATTCTATATTTGGAGTTTTCTAAACCTTGGCCCATAACACCAGAGGGTGGCGCTCTCATGCGATTGTCCGGAGCTTCATTCCTGGACTTGGTTTGCCGCTTGATCCTCGTGTCTGTCACCCTGGAACATTGATTCAGGGGAAGCTCCACGGTCACTCTGGGAGAGCACAGCAGCAGTCGTGGGATCTGTGGCGGCTTCTGACCTGTGACATCCCTGTCACCCTGCTTGTGATGAAACAATACAGATCCCTCACCTTGACCAGCCCCACTTCCCTCCACCTCCTGTATCCACTATCCACCCCCCCCCCCCCCACCCCCCCCCGGCTCAAACCCAAATACAGATCCCTCACCTTGACCAGCCCCACTTCCCTCCACCTCCTGTATACACTACCCACCCCCCCCCCCCCCACCCACCCCCCCCCCCCCCACCCCCACCCACCCCCCCCCCCCGGCTCAAACCCAAATACAGATCCCTCACCTTGACCAGCCCCACTTCCCTCCACCTCCTGTATACACTACCCACCCCCCCCCCCCCCCCCCGGCTCAAACCCAAATACAGATCCCTCACCTTGACCAGCCCCACTTCCCTCCACCTCCTGTATACACTACCCACCCCCCCACCCCCCCCCCCCCCCCCCCCCGGCTCAAACCCAAATACAGATCCCTCACCTTGACCAGCCCCACTTCCCTCCACCTCCTGTATACACTATTCACCCCACCACCCACCCCCCCCCCCCCCCCCCACCCACCCCCCGGCTCAAACCCAAATACAGATCCCTCACCTTGACCAGCCCCACTTCCCTCCACCTCCTGTATACACTACCCCCCCCCCCCCCCCCACCCCGCCCACCCCCCCGGCTCAAACCCAAATACAGATCCCTCACCTTGACCAGCCCCACTTCCCTCCACCTCCTGTATACACTACCCCCCCCCCCCCCCCCCCCCCCCCCGGCTCAAACCCAAATACAGATCCCTCACCTTGACCAGCCCCACTTCCCTCCACCTCCTGTATACACTACCCACCCCCCCCACCCCCCCCCCCCCCCCCACCCACCCCCCCCCGGCTCAAACCCAAATACAGATCCCTCACCTTGACCAGCCCCACTTCCCTCCACCTCCTGTATACACTATCCACCCCCCCACCCCCCCCACCCACCCCCCCGGCTCAAACCCAAATACAGATCCCTCACCTTGACCAGCCCCACTTCCCTCCACCTCCTGTATCCACTACCCCCCCCCCCCCCCCCCCGGCTCAAACCCAAATACAGATCCCTCACCTTGACCAGCCCCACTTCCCTCCACCTCCTGTATACACTATCCACCCCCCCCTCCACCCCACCCCCCGGCTCAAACCCAAATACAGATCCCTCACCTTGACCAGCCCCACTTCCCTCCACCTCCTGTATACACTATCCACCCCCCCCGCAACCCCCCCCGGCTCAAACCCAAATACAGATCCCTCACCTTGACCAGCCCCACTTCCCTCCACCTCCTGTACACACTATCCACCCCCCACCCCCACCCCCCCCCCCCCCCCCACCCACCCCCCGGCTCAAACCCAAATACAGATCCCTCACCTTGACCAGCCCCACTTCCCTCCACCTCCTGTATACACTACCCACCCCCCCCCACCCCCCCCACCCACCCCCCCGCCTCAAACCCAAATACAGATCCCTCACCTTGACCAGCCCCACTTCCCTCCCCCTCCTGTACACACTACCCACCCCACCCCCCCCCCCCCATCCCCCCGGCTCAAACCCAAATACAGATCCCTCACCTTGACCAGCCCCACTTCCCTCCACCTCCTGTATACACTATCCACCCCCCCCCCCCCCCCCCCCCCCCCCCCCCCCGGCTCAAACCCAAATACAGATCCCTCACCTTGACCAGCCCCATTTCCCTCCACCTCCTGTATACACTACCCAACCCCCCCGCCCCCCCCCCCCCCCACCCCCCCCTCCCCCACCCCCCCGGCTCAAACCCAAATACAGATCCCTCACCTTGACCAGCCCCACTTCCCTCCACCTCCTGTATACACTACCCACCCCCCCCCACCCCCCCCCCCCCCGGCTCAAACCCAAATACAGATCCCTCACCTTGACCAGCCCCACTTCCCTCCACCTTCTGTATACACTATCCACCCCCCCCCCCCACCCCCCCGGCTCAAACCCAAATACAGATCCCTCACCTTGACCAGCCCCACTTCCCTCCACCTCCTGTATACACTATCCACCCCCCCCCCCCCCCCACCCCCCGGCTCAAACCCAAATACAGATCCCTCACCTTGACCAGCCCCACTTCCCTCCACCTCCTGTATACACTACCACCCCCCCCCCCCCACCCACCCCCCCCCCCACCCACCCCCCCCCCCCCCCGGCTCAACCCAAATACAGATCCCTCACCTTGACCAGCCCCACTTCCCTCCACCTCCTGTATACACTATCCACCCCCCCCCCCCCACCCCCCGGCTCAAACCCAAATACAGATCCCTCACCTTGACCAGCCCCACTTCCCTCCACCTCCTGTACACACTATCCCCCCCACCCACCCCCCCGGCTCAAACCCAAATACAGATCCCTCACCTTGACCAGCCCCACTTCCCTCCACCTCCTGTATACACTATCCACCCCACCCACCCCCCCGGCTCAAACCCATGATTCTCGCGTAGCAGCGTCAACACCAACATCCCTTCAATCCTAAAATGTCTCCTCAGCTGATTCCATATCTTCACCGTGGACTGCACCACTGGGCTCCCTGAATACCTACTCGGTGCCATTGGCAACGCTGCTGTCACCACAGCCCTCAAACTAGACCCCTAAAAGATTCCTCCTCCATTCTAACCCACTCTACCCCTTCTCCTTCCCATCACCACCGCAGGGAGGAAATTGCTGAGCCTTTGGCTTTGATCTTTAAGTCATCTTTATCTACAGGAAAAGTGCCAGAAGACTGGAGGATAGCGAATGTTGCCCCCTTGTTCAAGAAGGGGAGTAGAGATAACCCCGGTAACTATAGACCAGTGAGCCTTACTTCTGTTGTGGGAAATGTCTTGGAAAGGTTTATAAGAGATAGGATGTATAATCATCTGGAAAGGAATAATTTGCTTAGACATAGTCAACATGGTTTTGTGAAGGGTAGGTCGTGCCTCACAAACCTCATTGAGTTCTTTGAGAAGGTGACCAAACAGGTGGATGAGGGTAAAGCAGTTGATGTGGTGTATATGGATTTCAGTAAAGCGTTTGATAAGGTTCCCCACGGTAGGCTATTGCAGAAAATACAGAGGCATGGGATTCAGGGTGATTTAGCAGTTTGGATCAGAAATTGGCTAGCTGATAGAAGACAAAGGGTGGTGGTTGATGGGAAATGTTCAGATTGGAGTCCAGTTACTAGTGGTGTATCACAAGGATCTGTTTTGGGGCCGCTGCTGTTTGTCATTTTTATAAATGATCTGGAGGAGGGTGTAGAAGGATGGGTGAGTAAATTTGCAGACGACACTAAAGTCGGAGGAGTTGTGGACAGTGCAGAAGGATGTTACAAGTTACAGAGGGACATAGATAAGCTGCAGAGCTGGGCTAACAGGTGGCAAATGGAGTTTAATGTAGAAAAGTGTGAGGTGATTCATTTTGGAAGGAATAACAGGAAGACAGAGTACTGGGCTAATGGTAAGATTCTTGGTAGTGTGGACGAGCAGAGAGATCTCGGTATCCATGTCCATAGATCCCTGAAAGTTGCCACCCAGGTTGAGAGGGTTGTTAAGAAGGCGTACGGTGTGTCAGCTTTTATTGGTAGAGGAATTGAGTTCCGGAGCCATGAGGTCATGTTGCAGTTGCACAAAACTCTGGTGCGGCCGTATTTGGAGTATCGTGTGCAGTTCTGGTCGCCACATTATAAGAAGGATGTGGAAGCATTGGAAAGGATACAGAGGAGATTTACAAGGATGTTGCCTGGTATGGAGGGAAGATCATATGAGGAAAGGCTGAAGAACTTGAGGTTGTTTTCGTTAGAGAGAGGAAGGTTAAGAGGTGACTTAATTGAGGCATACAAGATGATCAGAGGATTAGATAGGGTGGAGAGTGAGAGCCTTTTTCCTCAGATGGTGATGTCCAGCACGAGGGGACATAGCTTTAAATTGAGGGGAGATAGATATAGGACAGATGTCAGAGGTAGGTTCTTTACTCAGAGAGTAGTAAGGGCGTGGAATGCCCTGCCTGCAACAGTAGTGGACTCACCAACACTAAACGCATTCAAATGGTCATTGGATAGGCATATGGATGATAAGGGAATAATGTAAAGGGACTTTAGAGGGGTTTCACAGGACGGCGCAACATCGAGGGCCGAAGGGCCTGTACTGCGCTGTAATGTTCTATGTTCTATGTTATATTACTCGTGAGTTGCCTGCCCTTCACGAAACCCGTTTGATCTTCTGCAAGCAGCCCCGGCACAGTCCTCCATCCTACCTGCCAACAGCTTAGCCAGTACTTTCACATACACGTTCATAGTGATATTGATCTATATGACCTACATTCCACCAGATCCTTCCCTTTTTGGGGGATTACGGTGATTACTGCTTGTATCATTGTCTCCAGCAACTCTTCATCTCCAGTGCTTCATTAAACACCCCCAACAGGTGTGTTGTCAGGTCCGTAGCAAATTCCTCCGGGTACCCATTCGGCCTTCCCCAACTCCATACCCCTGATACTAGCCAGCACCTCCCCTCAGGACCAGGGGCTCCTCCTCCAACGCCCTCTCCAATGCTTGCGTAAAGTTCCTACATAAGTCGTCCGATAACAGCGATCAGCAAGGTGATGGTCTGTCAGTCATGTGGAAAACAATTGAAGTCTTTTGACGTACTGGGCCCAATTGTCCCAAGTCTGTGTCAGAAGACTCATTTACCGTTGTATGCCATGCCTGCCGGTCAGCGATCAGACTCCGGAGGTGGTTGAAAAAATGATCCTCATCGCCAGTGTTGTAGATGGAGGTAAAGAGTCCAAGAGGCCAGGCTGACAGGCTACAACTCACGAGTCACAACAATCACTCCTCTCCACACTCCACACAGGGTTTCCTCCCCTGAACTGCTTCCAGGTCAGGGTTTATATTCTCTGGGGAGCTCTTCCAATTAGGAGGGAGCTCTGCCCCCTAGTAGCTCATCCTCAGGTGTGTCGGAGGGGAGGCAGAAGCGATACAGCTCTGTCCCTGTGTGGGGTCGCATATGGCAGAGAGCAGGAATGAACATGGTGACATACACCACTTTGTGGGGCAAAGCAATCAAACATGGCTAACATGAAATAACAGATAGTATTAGATCCAAAGAGAAGTAAAGTTGCTGGAAAGAGGCAGGATTGGGGACAGTTCCAAATTCAGCAGAAGAGCAGCAAGAGATGGAGTGAAAGAGCAAATAAGGGACTATAACAGGACCAAGATTAGGGGAAACAAATCTAGGACCCTAGAGAATTTGTATTAGAGAGCATGGAAATGACAAGAGCAATTGAACAGTGATCTGTCTTGGAGAAAGACAACACTGGGGGTGGTCCAGTGAGGAGGAATTGAAGAAAATTGGTATTTCTATAATGGGGCTGAAAGCTGATAAACCCCCCAGTGTCTGATAACCCACACCCCAGAACACAAGAGGTGGCTGTGGCAGCACAGAATGTGTTATCATCATTGTCCAAAATTCCAGATTCCAGAACAGTTTGGGCAGATTGAAGGGTGGCAAATGTAACCACTATTTAGAGAGAGGAAACACGGTGTTAAAAAAGCTAACGGTATTAGGAAATGCTACAGGGATGCAATAACCAGACACCATCAACATGGATTGATTTATGGACAGGAAATAATGTTTGACAAACCTACTTGTGTAACAAGCAGAATAGATATGGTGAGCCAGTGGATGTGATTTCCCACACTAGGAGCTAGTGTGAAAAATTAAAGTGCATCGGATTGGATTGGGTATGGCATGGATTGAGAATTGGTTAGTGACAGGAAACAGTAGCTAAGGATCTTTTGAAGTGACAAGTGGTGATTCGTGGGTCCCGCAGGGATCAGTGATTGGAAAATGATTTGAACTATGGAAGCAAATGTAATATTTCCAAATTTGCTGATGACATTGAAAATGTTGATTGAGACCAGGTTGAGCGAGTGGGTAAACATGCCATACAATGTACAATGCAGACAAATGTAAAGTTAGTCACTTTGCATGAAGTGACAGAATGGTGGAGTATTATTTAATTAGTGATTGGGAAATATTGATGTACAAAGGGACCTGGATGTCCTTGTACACCAGTCACTGAAAGCAAGCACGCAGATACAGAAAGCAGTTAGGAAGGCAAATGGTATGTTGGCCTTCATTGCAAGAGGACCTAATACAGGAGCAAGGTGGTCTTACTGCACTTGTACAGGGTCTTGGTGAGGCCACACCTAGAGTACGGCGATTTGATTTATTGTCACATGTACCGAAGTATAGTGAGAAGTATTTTTCTGTGGCTAAGGGAACGTACACAGTATGTATATAGTAGGCAATAAATCAACAAGAGTACATTGATAAATAGTACATCACAGTGCAGAACAAGGGATCAAACAAAGCAAATACATGAGCAAGAGCAGCATAGGACGTCGTGAATAGTGTTCTTACAGGGAACAGATCAGTCCGAGGGGGAGTCATTGAGGAGTCAAGTAGCTGTGGGGAAGAAGCTGTTCCTATGTCTGGATGTGCAGGTTTTCAGACTGATGCATCTTCTGCCTGATGGAAGGGTCTGGAAGAGGGCAAAGGCTGGGTGGGAGGGGTCCGATAATGCCGTCTGCCTCCCTGAGGCAGTGGGAGGTGTAGAAAGGTGAGAGGAGTGCGGCAAAAGGTTGACGGGACTGATTCCTGGGATGGCAGGATTGTCTATGAAGACAGGCCTATATACAGAGGGAATCTAATTGAAATGTATCAAATTCTGACAGGGCTAGACAGACTGGACACAGGTATGCTGTTCCCTCTGGGTATGGGGGGGGGGGGGGTCTAGAACAAGGGGTCACAGAGTCTGGATGCAAGAGATGCCATTTCAGGGGAAACTTCAGAGGGTGGTGAACCTCATGTATACAGGTTGGTGAACCTGTGAAATACTCCCATCACAGAAAGCTGTGGAGGCCAAGCCGGACTGTACTCAGGAAACATTTCCAGTAGCCAAAGTGTCCAGGGGCATGGGGAGATTACAGGAGGATGTTCGAGTCAGAGTTTTACAGCAGAAAAGAAGGCCCTTCAGCTCCGTGTGTACCAAACAACCTTCCCCAGTCCTTTGTTTGTAGCCTGTATGCTACATCATTAAGTGCTCATGTAAATACTTCAATGATGAGGATTCCTACCTGTACCACCCTTCAGGGTCAGAGAGGAGAGTGCCAGGTTAACAACACCCACTGAGTGAGAAGTTCTCACATCGCCCATAAACCTCCTTATCCCCTTGGCATCAATCCTTCCCAGGGTCAAAGTACCTTCCTATCCACTCTCTTCCATCAATTTTATTCACCTCAATCAGGACCCCTAAGCCTGCTGTACTCCACGGCAACAACCTTAAATCCCTCCTCATAGCAGAAATGCTCCAGCCCAGGCAACATCTTGCTGAATCTCCTCTGCACCCCCTCCAGTGAAATCACATCCTTCCTATAGTGTGGTGACCAGAACTGCACCCAGTGCTCCAGCTGTGGCCTAACCAGTGTTTCATACAGCTCCATCATAACCTTCCTGCTCTTATATTCAACACCTTGGCTAATAAAGGCAAGTATCCCATAGGCCATCTCACCCACCTGATCTACCTGTCCTGCTACACGTATCCCATATGATGTGTTGGGTAAGCTGGGTCTGCGAGGACTGCATTTACCAGAGCAGTGAGAGAGACAGGCTTCCAACACTTGGAGAAATGCAACTCTATTTTATTGAACTAGTAACTGTTAAACATACTTTAACTGTGGGTTGACACTGTGCTGAGTTGACTGGAGACCTGAGGCTAACCTGACCAGACTATCTTACTGCCACATGGTGGATGTTCAAGTTGTTGCTCATAGGCTCTGACTGTCTCAGAGGCTGCATCCCGAGAGAGCGGGAAACTGGTGCCCTCTGGCTTTATAGTGGCCGTGTCCTGTCTGGTGATTGGCTGCTGTGTTCTGTGTGTTCATTGGTCATCCTGTGTGTCAATCAATGTCTGTCTGCGCACCATCATATACTTGTGTGTATAATATGACACCATAGGCTCTTAATCACCTGATCTACCTGTCCTTCTGCCTTTAGAATGAGCTATTAACAAGCACCCCAATACTAACTAGGGCCCAACTATTGTATATTCCCTTGACTTGTTAGTCCTCCCAAGAAGCATTCTCTCAATATTCACCGCACCAATTTCAGTCATCTGCAAACTTACCGATGCACACGCATGTGGAGAGATAGAGGATGAGCCCTGATCATCCTGACAGAGCTGGCTCAAAGGGCCAACTCCTACACCCGTTTTCTAAACTTTGATGAACAGGTTAATTTGACAAGAATCTAGGTGCAGGGTTGTCATTTAATGAAAAATGCACGACAATGACAAGCTGATATGCAGGAAACAAGCTGTCTAGAGTTTCCAGGATAGAACTCGCAGCTTCTAGGGAAAGGGGAACTCCGACCGGTTGAACACAGACAGGAGTTTATTATCCAAACAGACACATCTACAGTTCCACAGAGCTGCTCTCAGAAGCCACTCTGGGAGCCACATCCATTTTCCACACAGCAACAGTCCCGAGGAACAGGCTGAGAGAGAGCAGCGAACGCCCAACTGGCATAATATACACCAGTATATCATGGTGCAGACACACACACTGATTGACACACAGCAATACCAATCAACACACACAACACCGCAGCCAATCACCAGTTAGAGCACACTCACTATAAAGACAGAGGGCATCAGTTTTCCCGCTCATTCGGGATGCAGCCTCTCAGAAGGACAGAGCTGACAGCTTACAGCACAGATCTTCACCATGTGCTGAGTGCATAGACTGGTTAGGATAGGCATAGGTCTTTAGTTTAATCTAGCATCGTGTTAACCCACAGTGAAAGTATGTTCAACAGTTTCTAGCTGAATAACATAGTGTTGTACTATTTTATGTGTTGGTGGCCTGTATGTGTTCCACGGATCCAGAGCACCCAACACATCGCCAACTGCTAATCCAGGAATAACTCGGGAGGAGGGATCCACAGCAGCAATATCTGTGGAGAGAGGTCAGGGTTAGAGGGACACCACTTACTCCAGCACGAGACACAGGAGATTCCTCCTTTACCTTTCTCTTCCTGCTGGATCCCAACGGCCACTCTCTCCTCACCTTCCAATGAGCCAATGTGGGGACAGTGAGTGGGGAGGAGCAGACAGGGAGGGGAAATCAGTCTGGAGTGAAATGTGGTTCCCCTCCCCACCAGGCTTGCTTCCGGACTAGTCCCATCCCAGCTATTTGCTGGGGGTGCAGGAAGCGGTGCAGTGCTCTCGGCTGGAAGGGGAACAGAGATCAGCATTGCAGCGGAGGTAAAGCTGGAAAAGAGAGAGTGCAGAATGGTCAGTGCCACAGCTCTCAGTGAGGAGATTGATGCTTCTCCAGTCAGAGAGGGAGCAGGGGCCTCCTGCCTCCCAGCCAGAGCCCAGGAACAAGTTCAAACAAGGAAACCAGACAGAGACAGACTGCAGGAAACTAACCTGTCCGCTCAGAGGCTGGGCCCAAACTACCTCCCAGAAAGTGAAAGTGCTCACTACGAAGCGATCATGCTGAGCTGGGAACTGCAAATTGGAAGCAGCGTTTACTGGGAGCAGGCGGGATCCCCAGCAAAGGGACACCTGGAACAGAGAGAGGGGGTTAGAGACTGGGAGGAGACACTGGGACAGGACAATCATCTTCACACATCACACAACTACAACACACCCATTGGCTCAGCTCCAGGAAATGGGGACATCTCCATGGGAAAGATTCCTCAATCATTCCCCGCCCCACCTTCCCCCGCTCCCCCAGCCCCAACCTCATTATAGCCGCGGTTCAAACATGGACAAAAGAGCTGATGCCAGAGGTGAGCTGAGGGTGACTGCCTTTGACATCAAGGCAACATTTGACGGAGTGTGGCATCAAGGAGCCCGAGCTAAACTGGAGTCAATGGGAATCAGGGGGGAAACTCTCCGCTGGTTGGAGTCATACCCGGCACAAAGGAAGATGTTGTGGTGGTTGGAGGTCAACCATCTCAGCTCCAGAACATCACTGCAGGAGTTCCTCAGGGTCGTGTCCTAGGCCCAAACCACCTTCAGCTGCTTCATCAATGACCTTCCCTTCATCATAAGGTCAGAAGTGGGGATGTTTGCGATGACTGCACAATGTTCAGCACCATTCACGACTCCTCAGATAATGAAGCAGCCCATGTCCAAATGCAGCAAGACCTGGACAATATCCAGGCTTGGGGGTGACAAATGGCAAGTTACATTCATACCACACAAGCCCCAGGCAATGACCATCTTGTTATAATATACACCAGTATATCATGGTGCAGACACACACACTGATTTAAAAAAAAAACAATTTTATTGAGGTATTTTTTTGGCATTGTAAACAGTTACAGACATCAACCGGAAGAAAGCAAAAAAGGCAAAAATGTGCAAACAACCACGTACATTCAATACTTCAATCGTAACATACTGCACAAGCCCCCTCCTCTCCCACCGGCACTACCCGCTAATTTATCCCTCCTACTCTACTCTACACTAACCTCCCCCCCCCCCCCCCCCCCCTCCCCCCCACCCCCTGCTGACGCTCACGCTCCCGCAAAGAAGTCAATAAATGGTTGCCACCTCCAGGCGAAACCCTGTACAGATCCCCTCAAGGCGAACTTAATTCTTTCCATCCCCAGGAAACTCGACATGTCCGTAAGCCACAACTCAGTCTTCGGGGGCTTTGAGTCCCTCCACGCCAATAGTATTCGTCGCCGGGCTATTAGGGAAGCAAAGGCCAAAACATCGGCCTCTTTCTCCCCCTGGACTCCCGGGTCTTCCGAAACCCCAAAACTTGCCACCCCTGGACCCATCACCACCCTTGTTTTTAGCACCTGGGACATGACCCCCGCAAATCCCTCCCAGTACCCCCTCAGCTCAGGGCATGCCCAAAACATGTGAACATGGTTCGCTGGTCCTCCCGCGCACCTAGCGCATTTGTCCTCTATCCCAAAGAATTTGCTCATCCGAGCCACCGTCATGTGGGCCCGGTGAACGACCTTAAATTGAATCAGCCCGAGCCTGGCACATGTTGCGGTTGAATTTACCCTCCTCAGGGCCTCTGCCCACAGCCCGTCCTCCATTTCCCCGCCTACTCCTCCTCCCATTTAAGTTTCAGTTCCTCCGTCTGGGACCCTTCCTCCTTCATGAGCACCTTATAAATATCAGAGACTCTACCCTCCCCTCCTTCCCCCCTAGAGACTATTCTGTCTTGGATCCCCAATGGCGGGAGGCGTGGGAAGGATGGGACCTGTCTGCGGACAAAGTCCCGCATCTGTATGTACCTGAAATAATTTCCCCTTACCAGCCCAAATTTCTCCTCCAAGCTCCTCAAACGCGCAAAGCTCCCTTCCAGGAACATATCGCCCACCCTCCCCACCCCCGCCCGCCGCCATGCCCAAAACCGCCCAGACAGACGTCCCCATTTCCCCTACATGCCTCCTCCACTGGTCCCATATCCGCAGGGTCGCCACCACTACCGGGCTGGTGGAGTACCTGGCTGGCGGCAGAGGTAGAGGAACCGTGACCAGGGCTGCCAAGCTGGAGCCCCTGCACGAAGCTGCCTCCACCCGCTCCCAGATACACCCCGTACCCACCATCCACTTCCTTATCATAGCGATGTTGGCCGCCCAGTAATAGTTAATCAGACTCGGCAAAGCCAGCCCTCCCTCACTGCGGCTCCTCTCCAACATCGCCTTCTTCACCCGCGGGGATTTTCCCGCCCAGACAAAGCTCATCATCATCTTGTTAACCTTTTTGAAGAAGGACTGTGGGATAAAGATCGGGAGGCACTGAAATGGGATAAAGATCGGGAGGGACTGAAAGACACACACACTGATTGACACACAGCAAGACCAATCAACATACACAACACTGCAGCCAATCACCAGTTAGAGCACACTCACTATAAAGACAGAGGGCATCAGTTTTCCCGCTATTTCGGGATGCAGCCTCTCAGAAGGACAGAGCTGACAGCTCACAGCACAGATCCTTCACCATGTGCTGAGAGCATAGACTGGTTAGGATACACATGGGTCTTTAGTTTAAACTAACATCGTGTTAACCCACAGTGAAAGTATGTTCAACAGTTTCTAGCTTAATAAAATATTAGAACATAGAACAGTACAGCACAGAACAGGCCCTTCGGCCCTCGATGTTGTGCCGAGCAATGATCACCCTACTCAAACCCACGTATCCACCCTATACCAGTAACCCAACAACCCCCATTAACATTATTTTTTAGGACACTAAGGGCAATTTTAGCCTGGTCAATCCACCTAACCCGCACATGTTTGGACTGTGGGAGGAAACCGGAGCACCCGGAGGAAACCCACGCACACAGGGGGAGGACGTGCAGACTCCGCACAGACAGTTCCCCAGCCGGGAATCGAACCTGGGACCCTGGAGCTGTGAAGCATTGATGCTAACCACCATGCTACCCTGCTACCCAAATAGTGTTGTACTATTTCAAGTGTTGGACTCCTGTATGTGTTACTGCTGAGTTAGACGCAGTCTCCACGGATCCAGAGTACCCAACACATCATGGTACCAGTAGTCGATGTTAGAACTTCTTAGACCTACCTGTAAGTGATCTGCCTTCCACCAGCATACAGCCATCCTGCAACCTGGGCAGCGTCCGCCCGCCACCACCGCTCCGCATCACCGGCAACCTAGGGGCCAACTGGGAGATCTTCAAACAACGCTTCCAGCTCTACCTTGAAGCCACAGACCTGGAAGCTGCTTCAGACGCCAGGAAGATCGCTCTCTTCCTCTCCACGGCCGCGGAGACCACGCCATCCACATCTTCAACTCTCTCACCTTCCTCTCCACAGCCGGAGACCACGCAATCCACATCTTCAACTCTCTCACCTTCCTCTCCTCGGCCGGGGACCACGCCATCCACATCTTCAACTCTCTCACCTTCACCGATGGTGAAGATAAATCTAAATTCAAGACGGGCCTCCTCAAATTTGACAGTCACTGCAACATCGAGGTGAATGAAAGTTTCGAGCGCTATGTCTTCCAACAGCGTTTTCAGGGTAAGGATGAACCTTTCCAGTCCTTTCTCACCCACCTCCGCATCCTCGCGCTGTCCTGTAATTACGGGTCCACCTCCGACTCCAAGATACGCGACCAGATAGTTTTCAGTGTTCAGTCGGACCCCCTACGCCAGCAGCTCCTCAAGGTTAAGCAGCTCACCCTAGCGATTGCCATCGAGGCCTGCATGCTACAGGAACACGCCACTAGTCGGTATTCACACATCCAAGCGGCTGAAACGGCGCGGCAAGGTCCCCACGAGGCAGAACGGCTACAAGCAATCCAGCAAATCCAGGGCCTCAGCCTGGATGAGGGCGGCCATTTCACGCGCTTTTCGTGGCCTCCCGCGCACGCAAGCACTGAACGAGGGGACGGCGACGTTGACGATCGCACTGCGCAGGCACGCACCACATACGACCGCACCGCGCATGCACGGTGGCGCAGCGATGTACTGACGCTACAACGTGCGGCAACAGTGGCTCTGCCCACTTAAGGCAGCTATGTCCTGCCAAATCCCCATGATGCCTGCAATGTGGCAAACTTGGCCACCATGCTGCTTAATGAAGGTCTGCTCAGCCTGCCCACTGTCATCGCTCCAGCCAGCCTCGCAGTGATATCCATGCCATTCAACCCACGGTCACCAAACCCAATTCTGACCTGCTGCCCGATATTGACACTGAGAACACAAAGGCGCCTTTTTAAGTTGGTATCATTACCAAAAACAGGGTGCCACCGAAGCAAAAAGTCCAGCCTCTACCGGTATACAGCATCGATCCGGACGATGAGTGGTGTGCTGCATCGATCCGGACGATGAGTGGTGTGCCGCATCTATCCGGACGATGAGTGGTATACAGCATCGATCCGGACGATGACTGGTGTGCCACATCGATCCGGACGATGAGTGGTGTGCTGCATCGATCCGGACGATGAGTGGTGTGCCGCATCGATCCGGACGATGAGTGATGTGCTGCATCGATCCGGACGATGAGTGGTGTGCTGCATCGATCCGGACGATGAGTGGTGTGCCGCATCGATCCGGACGATGAGTGGTGTGCCGCATCGAAACGGACGATGAGTGGTGTGCCGCATCTATCCGGACGATGAGTGGTGTGCTGCATCGATCCGGACGATGAGTGGTGTGCTGCATCGATCCGGACGATGAGTGGTGTGCTGCATCGATCCGGACGATGAGTGGTGTGCTGCATCGATCCGGACGATGAGTTGTGTGCCGCATCGATCCAGACGATGAGTGGTGTGCCGCATCGATCCGGACGATGAGTGGTGTGCTGCATCGATCCGGACGATGAGTGGTATACAGCATCGATCCGGACGATGAGTGGTGTGCTGCATCGATCCGGACGATGAGTGGTGTGCTGCATCGATCCGGACGATGAGTGGTGTGCCGCATCGATCCGGACGATGAGTGGTGTGCCGCATCTATCCGGACGATGAGTGGTGTGCTGCATCGATCCGGACGATGAGTGGTGTGCCGCATCGATCCGGACGATGAGTGGTGTGCTGCATCGATCCGGACGATGAGTGGTGTGCTGCATCGATCCGGACGATGAGTGGTGTGCTGCATCGATCCGGACGATGAGTGGTGTGCCGCATCGATCCGGACGATGAGTGGTGTGCCGCATCTATCCGGACGATGAGTGGTATACAGCATCGATCCGGACGATGAGTGGTGTGCCGCATCGATCCGGACGATGAGTGGTGTGCCCCATTGATCCGGACGGTGAGTGGTGTGCCGCATCGATCCGGACGATGAGTGGTGTGCCCCATTGATCCGGACGGTGAGTGGTGTGCTGCATCGATCCGGACGATGAGTGGTGTGCCACCCTTACGGTCAACCAGAATTCGTCGCCCTAAGACTAAATTTATGAACTTTTCGAATTTATGTACTCTCTGAATTGTTCCGTTGATTTGTTTGATCGATTCCCTGGTTTGTATATAATGTTGCTCTAGTTACTATTTTGTTGCAAACTGTTTATCTGCACTAGACACCTTCCCATGTAAATAGCTTAGTTCTTATGGACATAGTCTTGTAAATATGTCTTTGCGCTCTACACGTAGTTAGGAACATTCTCACCACACATTATTTATTACCATAAACATACATTTTTTTATAAAAGGGGGATGTCATAATATACACCAGTATATCATGGTGCAGACACACACACTGACTGACACACAGCAAGACCAATCAACACATACAACACCGCAGCCAATCACCAGTTAGAGCACACTCACTATAAAGACAGAGGGCATCAGTTTTCCCGCTCATTCGGGATGCAGCCTCTCAGAAGGACAGAGCTGACAGCTTACAGCACAGATCCTTCACCATGTGCTGAGAGCATAGACTGGTTAGGATAGGCATAGGTCTTTAGTTTAATCTAAGATAGTGTCGACCCACAGTGAAAGTATGTTCAACAGTTTCTAGCTTAATAAAATAGTGATGTACTATTTTAAGTGTTGGTAGCCTGTATGCGTTACTACTGAGGTAAACACAGTCTCCACAGATCCAGAGTACCCAACACATCACATCTCCTACAAGAGAGGATCTAACCACCACCCCGTGACATTCAATGGCATTACCATCGCTGAACCCCCACAATCAACATCCTGGGGGTTACCATTGATCAGAAACTGAACTGGACCCAGCCACATTAATATTGTGGCTACCAGGGCAGGTCAAAGGTTAGGAATCCTACAGTGAGTAGCTCACCTCCTGACCCCCGAAAGCCTGTCCACCATCTAAAGGCACCAGTCAGGAGTGTGATGGACTCTCCACTTGCCTGGATGAGTGCAGCTCCAACAACATTCAAGAAGCTCGACACCATCCAGGAGGCTCAGTTTGAGCATAGGGACACAGAGAGACACACAGTGCAGGAGGCTCAGTTTGAGCCCGGGGGTGACACACAGGGACACAGAGAGACACACAGTACAGGAGGCTCAGTTTCAGCCCGGGGGTGACACACAGGGACACAGAGAGACACACAGTGCAGGAGGCTCAGTTTGAGCACAGGGAGAGGCACAGGGACACAGAGAGACACACACAGTACAGGAGGCTCAGTTTGAGCACAGGGAGAGGCACAGGGACACAGAGAGACACACAGTGCAGGAGGCTCAGTTTGAGCACAGGGAGAGTCACAGGGACACAGAGACACACAGTGCAGGAGGCTCAGATGGAGCACAGGGAGAGGCACAGGGACACAGAGACACACACAGTGCAGGAGGCTCAGTTTGAGCACAGGGAGAGACACAGGGACACAGAGAGACACACAGTGCAGGAGGCTCAGTTTCAGTCTGGGGAGAGGCACAGGGACACAGAGAGACACACAGTGCAGGAGGCTCAGTTTCAGCACAGGGAGAGGCTCAGGGACACAGAGAGACACACAGTGCAGGAGGCTCAGTTTGAGCACAGGGAGAGGCACAGGGACACAGAGACACACACAGTGCAGGAGGCTCAGTTTCAGTCTGGGGAGAGGCACAGGGACACAGAGAGACACACAGTGCAGGAGGCTCAGTTTCAGTCTGGGGAGAGGCATAGGGACACAGAGAGACACACAGTGCAGGAGGCTCAGTTTGAGCACAGGGACAGGCTCAGGGACACAGAGAGACACACAGTGCAGGAGGCTCAGTTTGAGCACAGAGAGAGGCTCAGGGACACAGAGAGACACACAGTGCAGGAGGCTCAGTTTGAGCACAGGAAGAGGCTCAGGGACACAGAGACACACACAGTGCAGGAGGCTCAGTTTGAGCACAGGGAGAGGCTCAGGGACACAGGGACACAGAGAGGCACACAGTGCAGGAGGCTCAGTTTCAGCCCGGGGGAGAAACACAGGGACACAGAGACACACACAGTGCAGGAGGCTCAGTTTGAGCACAGGGAGACACACAGGGACACAGAGAGACACACAGTGCAGGAGGCTCAGTTTCAGCACGGGGAGAGGCACAGGGACACAGAGAGACACACAGTGCAGGAGGCTCAGTTTCAGCACGGGGAGAGGCACAGGGACACAGAGACACACACAGTGCAGGAGGCTCAGTTTGAGCACAGGGAGAGGCTCAGGGACACAGAGACACACACAGTGCAGGAGGCCCAGTTTCAGCCTGGGGGAGACACACAGGGACACAGAGAGACACACAGTGCAGGAGGCTCAGTTTCAGCCTGGGGAGAGGCTCAGGGACACAGAGAGACACACAGTGCAGGAGGCTCAGTTTAAGCACAGGGAGAGGCACAGGGACACAAAGAGACACACAGTGCAGGAGGCTCAGTTTAAGCACAGGGGGAGACACTAGGACACAGAGAGACACACAATGCAGGAGGCTCAGTTTCAGCACAGAGAGAGGCACAGGGACACAGAGACACACACAGTGCAGGAGGCTCAGTTTCAGCACAGAGAGAGGCTCAGGGACACAGAGAGACACACAGTGCAGGAGGCTCAGTTTGAGCACAGGGAGAGGCTCAGGGACACAGAGACACACACAGTGCAGGAGGCTCAGTTTCAGCACAGAGAGAGGCTCAGGGACACAGAGACACACACAGTGCAGGAGGCTCAGTTTCAGCACAGGGAGAGGCACAGGGACACAGAGACACACACAGTGCGGGAGGCTCAGTTTGAGCACAGGGAGAGGCTCAGGGACACAGAGAGACACACAGTGCAGGAAGCTCAGTTTGAGCACAGAGAGAGGCACAGGGACACAGGGACACAGAGAGACACACAGTGCAGGAGGCTCAGTTTCAGCCTGGGGAGAGGCTCAGGGACACAGAGTGACACACAGTGCAGGAGGCTCAGTTTGAGCACAGGGAGAGGCACACGGACACAGGGACACAGAGAGACACACAGTGCAGGAGGCTCAGTTTCAGCACAGAGAGAGGCACAGGGACACAGAGACACACACAGTGCAGGAGGCTCAGTTTGAGCACAGGGAGAGGCACAGGGACACGGAGAGACACACAGTACAGGAGGCTCAGTTTGAGCACAGGGAGAGGCACAGGGACACAGAGACATACACAGTGCAGGAGGCTCAGTTTGAGCACAGGGAGAGGCACAGGGACACAGAGAGACACACAGTGCAGGAGGCTCAGTTTGAGCACAGGGAGAGGCACAGGGACACGGAGAGACACACAGTGCAGGAGACTCAGTTTGAGCACGGGGAGAGGCTCAGGGACACAGGGACACAGAGAGACACACAGTGCAGGAGGCTCAGTTTGAGCACAGGGAGAGTCACAGGGACACAGAGAGACACACAGTGCAGGAGACTCAGTTTGAGCACGGGGAGAGGCTCAGGGACACAGAGAGACACACAGGGACACAGAGAGACACACAGTGCAGGAGGCTCAGTTTGAGCACAGGGAGACACACAGGGACACAGAGAGACACACAGTGCAGGAGGCTCAGGGACGCAGAGAGACACACAGGGACACAGAGAGACACACAGTGCAGGAGACTCAGTTTGAGCACAGGGAGACACACAGGGACACAGAGAGACACACAGTGCAGGAGGCTCAGTTTGAGCACAGGGAGACACACAGGGACACAGAGAGACACACAGTGCAGGAGGCTCAGGTACACAGAGAGACACACAGGGACACAGAGACACACACAGTGCAGGAGGCTCAGTTTGAGCACAGGGAGAGGCTCAGGGACACAGAGACACACACAGTGCAGGAGGCTCAGTTTCAGCCTGGGGAGAGGCTCAGGGACACAGAGACACACACAGTGCAGGAGGCTCAGTTTGAGCACAGGGAGAGGCACAGGGACACAGAGACACACACAGTGCAGGAGGCTCAGTTTGAGCACAGGGAGAGGCTCAGGGACACAGAGAGACACACAGTGCAGGAGGCTCAGTTTCGGCACAGGGAGAGGCACAGGGACACAGAGACACACACAGTGCAGGAGGCTCAGTTTGAGCACAGGGAGAGGCACAGGGACACAGAGAGACACACAGTGCAGGAGGCTCAGTTTCAGCCTGGGGAGAGGCTCAGGGACACAGAGACACACACAGTGCAGGAGGCTCAGTTTCAGCACAGGGAGAGGCACAGGGACACAGAGAGACACACAGTGCAGGAGGCTCAGTTTGAGCACGGGGAGAGGCACAGGGACACAGAGAGACACACAGTGCAGGAGGCTCAGTTTCAGCACAGGGAGAGGCTCAGGGACACAGAGACACACACAGTGCAGGAGGCTCAGTTTCAGAACAGGGACACAGAGAGAGACACAGTGCAAGAGGCTCAGTTTGAGCACAGGGAGAGGCTCAGGGACACAGAGAGACACACAGTGCAGGAGGCTCAGTTTCAGCACAGAGAGAGGCACAGGGACACAGAGACACACACAGTGCAGGAGGCTCAGTTTGAGCACAGGGAGAGTCACAGGGACACAGAGAGACACACAGTGCAGGAGGCTCAGTTTGAGAACAGGGAGAGTCACAGGGACACAGAGACACACACAGTGCAGGAGGCTCAGTTTGAGCACAGGGAGAGGCACAGGGACACAGAGAGACACAGTGCAGGAGGCTCAGTTTGAGCACAGGGACACAGAGAGACACACAGTGCAGGAGGCTCAGTTTGAGCACAGGGAGAGACACAGGGACACAGAGACACACACAGTGCAGGAGGTTCAGTTTCAGCCTGGGGAGAGGCTCAGGGACACAGAGAGACACACAGTGCAGGAGGCTCAGTTTCAGCACAGGGAGAGGCTCAGGGACACAGAGAGACACACAGTGCAGGAGGCTCAGTTTGAGCACAGGGAGAGGCACAGGGACACAGAGACACACACAGTGCAGGAGGCTCAGTTTCAGCACAGGGAGAGTCACAGGGACACAGAGACACACACAGTGCGGGAGGCTCAGTTTGAGCACAGGGGGAGACACAGGGACACAGAGAGACACACAGTGCAGGAGGCTCAGTTTGAGCACAGGGAGAGGCACAGGGACACAGAGACACACACAGTGCAGGAGGCTCAGTTTCAGCACAGGGAGAGGCACAGGGACACAGAGACACACACAGTGCAGGAGGCTCAGTTTGAGCACAGGGAGAGGCACAGGGACACAGAGACACACACAGTGCAGGAGGCTCAGTTTGAGCACAGGGAGAGGCACAGGGACACAGAGACACACACAGTGCAGGAGGCTCAGTTAGAGCACAGGGACACAGAGAGACACACAGTGCAGGAGGCTCAGTTTGAGCACAGGGAGAGGCTCAGGGACACAGAGACACACACAATGCAGGAGGCTCAGTTTGAGCACAGGGAGAGTCACAGGGACACAGAGACACACACAGTGCGGGAGGCTCAGGTTGAGCCTGGGGAGAGGCTCAGGGACACAGAGAGACACACAGTGCAGGAGGCTCAGTTTGAGCACAGGGAGAGGCTCAGGGACACAGAGAGACACACACAGTACAGGAGGCTCAGGTTGAGCCGTGGTGAGTCACAGGGACACAGAGATACACAGTGCAGGTGGCTCAGTTTCAGTCTGGGGAGAGGCACAGGGACTCAGAGACACACACAGTGCAGGAGGCTCAGTTTCAGTCTGGGGAGAGGCACAGGGACACAGAGACACACACAGTGCAGGAGGCTCAGTTTCAGCATAGGGAGAGGCACAGGGACACAGAGAGACACACAGTGCAGGAGGCTCAGTTTCAGTCTGGGGAGAGGCACAGGGACTCAGAGACACACACAGTGCAGGAGGCTCAGTTTCAGCCCGGGGGAGACACACAGGGACACAGAGAGACACACAGTGCAGGAGGCTCAGTTTGAGCACAGGGAGAGACACAGGGACACAGAGAGACACACAGTGCAGGAGGCTCAGTTTCAGCCCGGGGGTGACACACAGGGACACAGGGACACAGAGACACACACAGTGCAGGAGGCTCAGTTTGAGCACAGGGAGAGACACAGGGACACAGAGACACAGTGCAGGAGGCTCAGTTTGTGCACAGGGAGTGGCACAGGGACACAGAGACACACACAGTGCAGGAGGCTCAGTTTCAGCACAGGGAGACACACAGGGACACAGAGACACACACAGTGCAGGAGGCTCAGTTTGAGCACAGGGAGAGGCTCAGGGACACAGAGAGACACACAGTGCAGGAGGCTCAGTTTGAGCACAGGGAGAGGCACAGGGACACAGAGAGACACACAGTGCAGGAGGCTCAGTTTGAGCACAGGGAGAGGCACAGGGACACAGAGAGACACACAGTGCAGGAGGCTCAGTTTGAGCACAGGGAGAGGCTCAGGGACACAGAGAGACACACAGTACAGGAGGCTCAGTTTCAGCACAGGGAGAGACACAGGGACACAGAGAGACACACAGTGCAGGAGGCTCAGTTTCAGCACGGGGAGAGGCTCAGGGACACAGAGAGACACACAGTGCAGGAGGCTCAGTTTGAGCACAGGGAGAGTCACAGGGACACAGAGAGACACACAGTACAGGAGGCTCAGTTTCAGCACAGGGAGACACACAGGGACACAGAGAGACACACAGTGCAGGAGGCTCAGTTTCAGCACGGGGAGAGGCTCAGGGACACAGAGAGACACACAGTGCAGGAGGCTCAGTTTGAGCACAGGGAGAGACACAGGGACACAGAGACACACACAGTGGAGGAGGCTCAGTTTGAGCACAGGGAGAGACACAGGGACACAGAGATACACACAGTACAGGAGGCTCACTTTGAGCACCGGGAGAGGCACAGGGACACAGAGAGACACACAGTGCAGGAGGCTCAGTTTGAGCACAGGGAGAGGCACAGGGACACAGAGACACACACAGTGCAGGAGGCTCAGTTTGAGCACAGGGAGAGGCACAGGGACACAGAGACACACACAGTGCGGGAGGCTCAGGTTGAGCCTGGGGAGAGGCTCAGGGACACAGAGACACACACAGTCCAGGAGGCTCAGTTTGAGCACAGGGAGAGGCACAGGGACACAGAGAGACACACAGTGCAGGAGGCTCAGTTTGAGCCCTGGTGAGTCACAGGGACACAGAGAAGGAGGCTCAGGACCATGTTCTGGTATCTGCTCTCTCAATTCTCAATGAGCTGCTATGGTTGTGACCAGTGGTTGGGTTCTGAATGTAAAGAGCAGCTCGACATTGGGCTGTGTAGGGAGCTGGCCTCATTCACTCTGCTCTCACAGCCAGCACCAAAATAGCAGAGCCATGAAGGCAGGTGTGTTTCTCACTGCTGGATAGCGTGATGTCTATTTGACAGGAACTGACTAAGAATGATGAGGAGGGCTGTGACTCGTGGTGTTCCACAGGGATCAGTGCTGGGACCTTTGCTGTTCGTAGTATATATAAATGATTTGGAGGAAAATGTAACTGATCTGATTAGTAAGTTTGCAGACGACACAAAGGTTGGTGGAATTGCGGATAGCGATGAGGACTGTCAGAGGATACAGCAGGATTAAGATCGTTTGGAGACTTGGGCGGAGAGATGGCAGATGGAGTTTAATCCAGACAAATGTGAGGTAATGCATTTTGGAAGGTCTAATGCAGGTAGGGAATATACAGTGAATGGTAGAACCCTCAAGAGTATTGACAGGCAGAGGGATCTGGGTGTACAGGTCCACAGGTCACTGAAAGGGGCAACACAGGTGGAGAAGGTAGTCAAGAAGGCATACGGCATGCTTGCCTTCATTGGCCGGGGCATTGAGTATAAGAATTAGCAAGTCATGTTGCAGCTGTATAGAACCTTAGTTAGGCCACTTGGATTAGCTATGAGGAGCGGTTGAATAAACTTGGTTTGTTCTCACTGGAACGATGGAGGTTGAGGGGCGACCTGATAGAGGTCTACAAAATTATGAGGGGCATAGACAGAGTGGATAGTCAGAGGCTTTTCCCCAGGGTAGAGGGGTCAATTACTATGGGGCATAGGTTTAAGGTGCGAGGGAAAAGGTTTAGAGGAGATGAACGAGGCAAGTTTTTTACACAGAGAGTAGTGGGTGCCTGGAACTCGCTGCCGGAGGAGGTGGTGGAAGCAGGGACGATAGTGAGAGAGTTCAGAGAAGGTGGGGTGGGGCAGAGAGAGTTCAGAGAAGGTGGGGTGGGGCAGAGAGAGAGTTCAGAGAAGGTGGGGTGGGATTGAGAGAGAGTTCAGAGAAGGTGGGGTGGGGCAGAGAGAGTTCAGAGAAGGTGGGGTGGGGCAGAGAGAGAGTTCAGAGAAGGTGGGGTGGGGCAGAGAGAGTTCAGAGAAGGTGTGGTGGGACTGAGAGAGTTCAGAGAAGGTGGGGTGGGGCAGAGAGAGTTCAGAGAAGGTGGGGTGGGATTGAGAGAGAGTTCAGAGAAGGTGGGGTGGGATTGAGAGAGTTCAGAGAAGGTGGGGTGGGGCAGAGAGAGTTCAGAGAAGGTGGGGTGGGGCAGAGAGAGAGTTCAGAGAAGGTGGGATGGGGCAGAGAGAGAGTTCAGAGAAGGTGGGGTGGGACTGAGAGAGAGTTCAGAGAAGGTGGGGTGGGATTGAGAGAGTTCAGGGAAGATGGGGTGGGGCAGAGAGAGAGTTCAGAGAAGGTGGGGTGGGAGTGAGAGAGAGTTCAGAGAAGGTGGGGTGGGGCAGAGAGAGTTCAGAGAAGGTGGGGTGGGATTGAGAGAGAGTTCAGAGAAGGTGGCGTGGGGCAGAGAGAGTTCATAGAAGGTGGGGTGGGATTGAGAGAGAGTTCAGAGAAGGTGGGGTGGGGCAGAGAGAGAGTTCAGAGAAGGTGGGGTGGGGCAGAGAGAGAGTTCAGAGAAGGTGGGGTGGGGCAGAGAGAGTTCAGAGAAGGTGGGGTGGGGCAGAGAGAGAGTTCAGAGAAGGTGGGGTGGGGCAGAGAGAGAGTTCAGGGAAGGTGGGGTGGGGCAGAGAGAGAGTTCAGAGAAGGTGGGGTGGGGTTGAGAGAGAGTTCAGAGAAGGTGGGGTGGGACTGAGAGAGAGTTCAGAGAAGGTGGGGTGGGACTGAGAGAGAGTTCAGAGAAGGTGGGGTGGGGCAGAGAGAGTTCAGAGAAGGTGGGGTGGGATTGAGAGAGAGTTCAGAGAAGGTGGGGTGGGGTTGAGAGAGAGTTCAGAGAAGGTGGGGTGGGGCAGAGAGAGAGTTCAGAGAAGGTGGGGTGGGATTGAGAGAGAGTTCAGAGAAGGTGGGGTGGGGCAGAGAGAGTTCAGAGAAGGTGGGGTGGGGCAGAGAGAGTTCAGAGAAGGTGGGGTGGGACAGAGAGAGTTCAGAGAAGGTGGGGTGGGGCAGAGAGAGAGTTCAGAGAAGGTGGGGAGGAACTGAGAGAGAGTTCAGAGAAGGTGGGGAGGGGTTGAGAGAGAGTTCAGAGAATGTGGGTGGGGCAGAGAGAGTTCAGAGAAGGTGGGGTGGGACTGAGAGAGAGTTCAGAGAAGGTTGGGTGGGACTGAGAGAGAGTTCAGAGAAGGTGGGGTGGGACAGAGAGAGTTCATAGAAGGTGGGGTGGGGTTGAGAGAGAGTTCAGAGAAGGTGGGGTGGGGTTGAGAGAGTTCAGAGAAGGTGGGGTGGGGCAGAGAGAGTTCAGAGAAGGTGGGGTGGGGGAGAGAGAGAGTTCAGAGAAGGTGGGGTGGGGCAGAGAGAGTTCAGAGAAGGTGGGGTGGGACTGAGAGAGAGTTCAGAGAAGATGGGGTGGGACTGAGAGAGTTCAGAGAAGGTGGGGTGGGACAGAGAGAGTTCAGAGAAGGTGGGGTGGGGGAGAGAGAGAGTTCAGAGAAGGTGGGGTGGGGCAGAGAGAGTTCAGAGAAGGTGGGGTGGGGCAGAGAGAGTTCAGAGAAGGTGGGGTGGGACAGAGAGAGTTCAGAGAAGGTGGGGTGGGACTGAGAGAGAGTTCAGAGAAGGTGGGGTGGGGCAGAGAGAGTTCAGAGAAGGTGGGGTGGGACTGAGAGAGAGTTCAGAGAAGATGGGGTGGGGCAGAGAGAGTTCAGAGAAGGTGGGGTGGGACTGAGAGAGAGTTCAGAGAAGGTGGGGTGGGATTGAGAGAGTTCAGAGAAGATGGGGTGGGGCAGAGAGAGAGTTCAGAGAAGGTGGGGTGGGGCGAGAGAGTTCAGAGAAGGTGGGGTGGGACTGAGAGAGAGTTCAGAGAAGATGGGGTGGGACTGAGAGAGTTCAGAGAAGGTGGGGTGGGACTGAGAGAGAGTTCAGAGAAGGTGGGGTGGGGCAGAGAGAGTTCAGAGAAGATGGGGTGGGACTGAGAGAGTTCAGAGAAGGTGGGGTGGGGCAGAGAGAGTTCAGAGAAGGTGGGGTGGGGCAGAGAGAGAGTTCACAGAAGATGGGGTGGGACTGAGAGAGTTCAGAGAAGGTGGGGTGGGGCAGAGAGAGAGTTCAGAGAAGGTGGGGTGGGACTGAGAGAGAGTTCAGAGAAGATGGGGTGGGACTGAGAGAGTTCAGAGAAGATGGGGTGGGGCAGAGAGAGAGTTCACAGAAGATGGGGTGGGACTGAGAGAGTTCAGAGAAGGTGGGGTGGGACTGAGAGAGTTCAGAGAAGGTGGGGTGGGACTGAGAGAGTTCAGAGAAGATGGGGTGGGATAAAGGGTATGGAGAGACAGGACTGATTAGGGATCACACTATACAGGACAGAATGTCCTTCAGGGGCAATGAGACAAATCTGACTAAATTCCAAATAAACAGTGGAGGCAATTGATAGGGTGAAAATTGTAAGGCAGGGAGTAGAGGGAGTTAGGTCAACTGACCCTGAGCTTGTACCCCAGTGTGCAGAAGGAGCTGGGATGGAGAGAGTGAAAGATCTTCCAATTTTCATAGATATAGGGAGAGGCAGAGAATTGGCGAGGGGTAAATGTCAGCCCCTTATTCAGGAGGCAGCAGGGACAGACTGGGCAACTCCAGGGTGGTCTGTTTAACATCACTGCTGGGTCAGATTGTGGAAGCTGTATCAGGGAAAGGCAACAGACAGAGGAGGAGTTCATTGAGGATTTGGGAAAGGCCGTTGTGAATGACCAATCCAATTTGATTAGTAAGAGTGGAGATAATGTGGGGACCTGATGTACACAGAATAGGAGGGTCCCTGTCCAATTGGAAACCTGGACATAAGCACATTTAGGGGATGGGAGGAGTGTTTGTCAGACTGGAGGAAGGTAAACGAGTGAAATTCCAGGCGGCCAGTGCGAGAAACTCTGTTGTTGCAGAATTACAAAGTTCTCCAATCAGAGCAGAGGGGAAACTTGGAAATATGAACAGGGAGGTGGAATAAACTGTCAGCATCAGTATAAGGATGGTTCACAGAAAGGATACTGCCTCATGGAATTGATGCATTTGCACAGCGAGGAAAGGGAGACAATGTGGACCCAGAAATACAACGGATTCTGGAAATAGGAAATAAAGAGAAAATGCTGGATACACTGAGTGGGTCAGGCAGCATCTGTGTGGAGAGAAACAGAGTTAATGTTTCCAGTCTCTGACATGTCTACTCAACTCACTGACTTTTTCTCATTGTAAAGAATGTAGTGACAGAGTGGTCTGTGTGTGTGTCCAGGGTAACACATGGAGAGCAGTTAGTGACAGAGGGATCTGTCTGTGTGTCCAGGGTAACACGTGCAGAGAGCAGTTAGTGACAGAGGGGTCTGTCTGTGTGTCCAGGGTAACACATGGAGAGCAGTCAGTGACAGAGGGGTCTGTCTGTGTGTCCAGGGTAACACATGGAGAGCAGTTAGTGACAGAGGGGTCTGTCTGTGTGTCCAGGGTAACACATGGAGAGCAGTCAGTGACAGAGGGGTCTGTCTGTGTGTCCAGGGTAACACGTGGAGAGCAGTCAGTGACAGAGGGATCTGTCTGTGTGTCCAGGGTAACACATGGAGAGCAGTTAGTGACAGAGGGATCTGTCTGTGTGTGCCCAGGGTAACACATGGAGAGCAGTTAGTGACAGAGGGATCTGTCTGTGTGTCCAGGGTAACACATGGAGAGCAGTTAGTGACAGAGGGGTCTGTCTGTGTGTGTCCAGGGTAACACATGGAGAGCAGTTAGTGACAGAGGGGTCTGTGTGTGTGTCCAGGGTAACACATGGAGAGCAGTTAGTGACAGAGGGGTCTGTGTGTGTGTCCAGGGTAACACGTGGAGAGCAGTTAGTGACAGAGGGGTCTGTGTGTGTGTGTCCAGGGTAACATGTGGAGAGCAGTTAGTGACAGAGGGATCTGTGTGTGTGTCCAGGGTAACACGTGGAGAGCAGTTAGTGACAGAGGGGTCTGTGTGTGTGTGTCCAGGGTAACATGTGGAGAGCAGTTAGTGACAGAGGGGTCTGTCTGTGTGTGTCCAGGGTAACACATGGAGAGAGCAGTTAGTGACAGAGGGATCTGTCTGTGTGTCCAGGGTAACACATGGAGAGCAGTTAGTGACAGAGGGGTCTGTCTGTGTGTGTCCAGGGTAACACGTGGAGAGAGCAGTTAGTGACAGAGGGGTCTGTCTGTGTGTCCAGGGTAACACATGGAGAGAGCAGTTAGTGACAGAGGGATCTGTCTGTGTGTCCAGGGTAACACATGGAGAGCAGTTAGTGACAGAGGGGTCTGTGTGTGTGTGTCCAGAGTAACATGTGGAGAGCAGTCAGTGACAGAGGGGTCTGTCTGTGTGTCCAGGGTAACACATGGAGAGAGCAGTTAGTGACAGAGGGGTCTGTCTGTGTGTCCAGGGTAACACATGGAGAGCAGTTAGTGACAGAGGGATCTGTCTGTGTGTGTCCAGGGTAACACATGGAGAGCAGTTAGTGACAGAGGGGTCTGTCTGTGTGTGTCCAGGGTAACACATGGAGAGAGCAGTTAGTGACAGAGGGATCTGTCTGTGTGTCCAGGGTAACACATGGAGAGCAGTTAGTGACAGAGGGGTCTGTCTGTGTGTGTCCAGGGTAACACGTGGAGAGAGCAGTTAGTGACAGAGGGGTCTGTCTGTGTGTCCAGGGTAACACATGGAGAGCAGTTAGTGACAGAGGGGTCTGTCTGTGTGTCCAGGGTAACACATGGAGAGCAGTTAGTGACAGAGGGGTCTGTCTGTGTGTCCAGGGTAACACGTGGAGAGCAGTTAGTGACAGAGGGATCTGTCTGTGTGTCCAGGGTAACACGTGGAGAGCAGTTAGTGACAGAGGGATCTGTCTGTGTGTCCAGGGTAACACATGGAGAGCAGTTAGTGACAGAGGGGTCTGTCTGTGTGTGTCCAGGGTAACACATGGAGAGAGCAGTTAGTGACAGAGGGGTCTGTGTCTGTGTCCAGGGAAACACATGGAGAGCAGTTAGTGACAGAGGGATCTGTCTGTGTGTCCAGGGTAACACGTGGAGAGCAGTTAGTGACAGAGGGATCTGTCTGTGTGTGTCCAGGGTAACACGTGGAGAGCAGTTAGTGACAGAGGGGTCTGTCTGTGTGTCCAGGGTAACACATGGAGAGCAGTTAGTGACAGAGGGGTCTGTCTGTGTGTGTCCAGGGTAACACATGGAGAGCAGTTAGTGACAGAGGGATCTGTGTGTGTGTCCAGGGTAACACATGGAGAGCAGTTAGTGACAGAGGGATCTGTCTGTGTGTCCAGGGTAACACATGGAGAGCAGTTAGTGACAGAGGGGTCTGTCTGTGTGTGTCCAGGGTAACACATGGAGAGCAGTTAGTGACAGAGGGGTCTGTCTGTGTGTGTCCAGGGTAACACATGGAGAGCAGTTAGTGACAGAGGGATCTGTCTGTGTGTCCAGGGTAACACGTGGAGAGCAGTTAGTGACAGAGGGGTCTGTCTGTGTGTCCAGGGTAACACAGGGAGAGCAGTTAGTGACAGAGGGGTCTGTCTGTGTGTCCAGGGTAACACATGGAGAGCAGTCAGTGACAGAGGGGTCTGTCTGTGTGTGTCCAGGGTAACACGTGGAGAGCAGTTAGTGACAGAGGGATCTGTCTGTTTGTCCAGGGTAACACATGGAGAGCAGTTAGTGACAGAGGGATCTGTCTGTGTGTCCAGGGTAACACATGGAGAGCAGTTAGTGACAGAGGGATCTGTCTGTGTGTCCAGGGTAACACATGGAGAGAGCAGTTAGTGACAGAGGGGTCTGTGTGTGTGTCCAGGGTAACACATGGAGAGCAGTTAGTGACAGAGGGGTCTGTGTGTGTGTCCAGGGTAACACATGGAGAGCAGTTAGTGACAGAGGGATCTGTCTGTGTGTCCAGGGTAACACATGGAGAGAGCAGTTAGTGACAGAGGGGTCTGTGTGTGTGTCCAGGGTAACACATGGAGAGCAGTAGTGACAGAGGGGTCTGTCTGTGTGTCCAGGGTAACACATGGAGAGCAGTTAGTGACAGAGGGATCTGTCTGTGTGTCCAGGGTAACACATGGAGAGCAGTTAGTGACAGAGGGATCTGTCTGTGTGTGTCCAGGGTAACACATGGAGAGCAGTCAGTGACAGAGGGGTCTGTCTGTGTGTGTCCAGGGTAACACATGGAGAGAACAGTTAGTGACAGAGGGGTCTGTCTGTGTGTGTCCAGGGTAACACATGGAGAGCAGTTAGTGACAGAGGGGATCTGTCTGTGTGTCCAGGGTAACACATGGAGAGCAGTTAGTGACAGAGGGGTCTGTCTGTGTGTCCAGGGTAACACATGGAGAGCAGTCAGTGACAGAGGGATCTGTCTGTGTGTCCAGGGTAACACATGGAGAGCAGTTAGTGACAGAGGGTCTGTCTGTGTGTCCAGGGTAACGGAGAAGCAGGTTAGTGACAGAGGGATCTGTCTGGTGTCAGGGTAACACATGGAGGAGTTGTGACAGAGGGATCTGTCTGTGTTCCATGGTAACACATTGGAGAGCAGTTAGGAAGAGGGGTCTGTCTGTGTGTCAGGGTAACACATGGAGAGCAGTCAGTGACAGAGGGATCTGTCTGTGTGTCCAGGGTAACACATGGAGAGCAGTTCGTGACAGAGGGATCTGTCTGTGTGTGTCCAGGGTAACACATGGAGAGCAGTTAGTGACAGAGGGGTCTGTCTGTGTGTCCAGGGTAACCGTTGAGAGAGTCAGTGACAGAGGGGTCTGTCTGTGTGTCTAGGGTAACACATGGAGAGCAGTAGTGACAGGAGGGATCTGTCTGTGTGTGTCCAGGGTAACACATGGAGAGCAGTGAGTGACAGAGGGATCTGTGTGTGTGTCCAGGGTAACACATGGAGAGCAGTTAGTGACAGAGGGATCTGTCTGTGTGTCCAGGGTAACACGTGGAGAGCAGTTAGTGACAGAGGGATCTGTCTGTGTGTCCAGGGTAACACATGGAGAGCAGTTAGTGACAGAGGGATCTGTCTGTGTGTCCAGGGTAACACATGGAGAGAGCAGTTAGTGACAGAGGGGTCTGTCTGTGTGTCCAGGGTAACACATGGAGAGCAGTTAGTGACAGAGGGGTCTGTCTGTGTGTGTCCAGGGTAACACGTGGAGAGCAGTTAGTGACAGAGGGATCTGTCTGTGTGTCCAGGGTAACACATGGAGAGCAGTTAGTGACAGAGGGTCTGTCTGTGTGTGTCCAGGGTAACACATGGAGAGCAGTTAGTGACAGAGGGGTCTGTCTGTGTGTCCAGGGTAACACATGGAGAGAGCAGTTAGTGACAGAGGGGTCTGTGTGTGTGTCCAGGGTAACACATGGAGAGCAGTCAGTGACAGAGGGATCTGTCTGTGTGTCCAGGGTAACACATGGAGAGCAGTTAGTGACAGAGGGGTCTGTCTGTGTGTCCAGGGTAACACTGGAGAGAGCAGTTAGTGACAGAGGGGTCTGTCTGTGTGTCCAGGGTAACACATGGAGAGCAGTTCGTGGCAGAGAGATCTGTCTGTGTGTCTAGGGTAACACATGGAGAGCAGTTAGTGACAGAGGGGATCTGTCTGTGTGTCCAGGGTAACACATGGAGAGCAGTTAGTGACAGAGGGGTCTGTCTGTGTGTCCAGGGTAACACGTGGAGAGCAGTTAGTGACAGAGGGTCTGTCTGTGTGTGTCCAGGGTAACACGTGGAGAGCAGTCAGTGACAGAGGGGTCTGTCTGTGTGTCCAGGGTAACACATGGAGAGCAGTTAGTGACAGAGGGATCTGTGTGTGTGTCCAGGGTAACACATGGAGAGCAGTTAGTGACAGAGGGGTCTGTCTGTGTGTGTCCAGGGTAACACATGGAGAGCAGTTAGTGACAGAGGGGTCTGTGTGTGTGTCCAGGGTAACACATGGAGAGAGCTGCTAGTGACAGAGGGATCTGTCTGTGTGTGTCCAGGGTAACACATGGAGAGCAGTTAGTGACAGAGGGGTCTGTCTGTGTGTCCAGGGTAACACGTGGAGAGCAGTTAGTGACAGAGGGATCTGTCTGTGTGTCCAGGGTAACACATGGAGAGCAGTTAGTGACAGAGGGATCTGTCTGTGTGTGTCCAGGGTAACACATGGAGAGCAGTTAGTGACAGAGGGGTCTGTCTGTGTGTCCAGGGTAACACAGTGGAGAGAGCAGTTAGTGACAGAGGGTCTGTCTGTGTGTCCAGGGTAACACGTGGAGAGCAGTTAGTGACAGAGGGATCTGTCTTTGTGTGTCCAGGGTAACACATGGAGAGCAGTTAGTGACAGAGGGGTCTGTGTGTGTGTCTAGGGTAACACATGGAGAGCAGTTAGTGACAGAGGGGTCTGTCTGTGTGTCCAGGGTAACACATGGAGAGCAGTCAGTGACAGAGGGGTCTGTCTGTGTGTCCAGGGTAACACGTGGAGAGAGCAGTTCCTGAAACATCTGGGATGTTGGCCTCAGACATGATGTAACAAATAGTGAAATGAGACTGAAACTGGACCGAGCTGACAGGACACAACTGGACACCCAGTTTGAGTTAGCAAGCTCCTGGAAAGGGTGGAGAAGAGATTTCCCAGAATGGGCCCAGGGATTGGGGAATATCAGTTCCAATTGGGAAGCACTAAAATGGCTACACATGATTTAGATGTGGGAATTGCTGTTCCAATCAAACAACATCCATATAGACTTAACCCTTTAAAATTAGCACAGGTTAACAAAGAGATTGAGAGTATGCTTACAAATGGCATAATTGAAGTGTGTTGCAGCCAATGGAGCTCACCCGTACTGATGGTACCTAAACCGGACAGTACCCAACGGTTGTCTGTTGACGATTAGAAAGGTGAATGCAGTTACAAGAATAGACTTTTATCCTATCCCACTTTTGGAGGATTGCAGTGAGAAAGTGGGACAATCAGCTTGCATTTCCAAATTGGATTTGCTCAAAGATTACTGGCAGGTACCTTTATTCAAAAGGGCGAAGGAGATTTCAGCTTTTGTGACTCCAGATGGTATATACAAATTCAAAGTTATTCCATTTGGCATGGAGAACGCCCCAGTCACATTTCAACGGTTAACTAACAAAGTTGTTTCAGGATTACCCAAATGTGCGGTATACATCGACGATCTGGTAATTTTTAGCCAGACATGGACAGAACATTTGAAACATTTGATGGAGTTATTCGATCGATTTCAGGAGGCGGGTCTGGTGGTAAACCTCGCCAAAAGTGAATTTAGAAAAGCCCAAGTCACTTTCCTTGGCCATACAATCGGACAGGGCCGAATGGTCCCACGGGATGTGAAAACAAAAGTTATTGAGGAGTTTCCAATATCCTCAACACAAAGGGAAATAATGCGATTTCTTGGCATGAGTGGATTTGATCGAACATTTGTGCACATTTTCGTAGCGTGGTTGCTCCACTGATGGACTTGCTGAAGAAACATCGAAAATTTCAGTGGACAGCAGAGTTTCAACAGGCATTTGACTGCCTGAAAGCTGTGATAACCAATGCTCCTGTGTTGGAGAATTACAAGGGACTTTGTGGTCAGATTGAACTAAAGTATCTGACTTTAAAGAGAAATGCCGAGGCGTAGAAGATATGGATGGAACATGCAGAGACCTTCTTGTTCAATAAGACTGTCAATCGAGAAGGATTCCAGTTGGAGGAAGAAGAACTAAAATGGACTATGTTATTATACCTGTTTGCGTGTGTTTTTTTTAAACGAGAAAGTATATTTACTGTCTGCATTTCTTAAAGGACAGTGAAAAGGTGAAAAATGAAAGCATCTTGAAGTTGATGGTTTATTTATTTTTTCTTGGGGGGAGGTGTCATGGGAATGTCACTTTAAGAAATGTTTGTCTGCTCAAGTGGCTGCAGTGATGTCAGAGTGTGGGTGGAGCTGAGCGCTGGCTCTGGTTTTTAGTTTTGCTTTGAGGAAAAGCTTGGGTGTGTCTGTGTTTTTGGTTTCGTTTTAGTGTTGGAGCTGAAGCCAGAAAAAGAAGGTGTAATTTCGATTTCTCTGCAATCTAAACATTATCTTTCGATCATTTGGTGAATTCAGAGTGATAACTGCTCTCAGTAGAGAATTTAAACCTGATGTGCTTCTTTAAAAAGGATTTTTGTCTTTAGGATCTTAAAAGGAAAGTATTAGGATTACTTAGAGTGTTGTATTCTTTGGGGGTGTATTTGAATTGATGGTTCATAAGAGGTTCACTGTATGTTTTAAAACGTTTAACTGAGGTCATTGAATAAACATTGTTTCGGTTTGAAAATTACTTTTAGATTTTCTGCTGCACCCCATCTGTCGAGGGGCTGTTTAGCACACTGGGCTAAATCGCTGGCTTTGAAAGCAGACCAAGGCAGGCCAGCAGCACAGTTCGATTCCCGTAACGGCCTCCCCGAACAGGCGCCAGAATGTGGCGACTAGGGGCTTTTCACAGTAACTTCATTGAAGCCTACTCGTGACAATAAGCGATTTTCATTTTCATTTCATCTCATTTCGAGTGGACCGTCTGCTCCCCACACCACAATCTAGTAAACGTCGTGGGTCAGGTGAACTCCATCTTACGCTTTGGGATTCTCTAAACCCTGGCCCATAACAAACTGTCTGTGCGGAGTCTGCACATTCTCCCCGTGTCTCCGGGTTCTCCGGTTTCTTCCCACAGTCCAAAGATGTGCAGGTTAGGTAGATTGGCAATGATAAATTGCCCTTAGTGTCCCAAACATATAGGTTGGATGGAGTTACTGGGTTACAGGGATCATAGAATTTATCATAGAATTTACAGTGTAGAAGGGGGCCACTCGGCCCATCGGGTCTGCACTGGCTCTTGGAAAGAGCACCATACCGAAGGTCAACACCTCCACCCTATCCCCATAACCCAGTAACCCCACCCAACACTAAGGGCAATTTTGGACACTAAGGGGATCACGGCCAATCCACCTAACTTGCACATCTTTGGACTGTGGGAGGAAACCGGAGCACCCGGAGGAAACCCATGCACACACGGGGAGGACGTGCAGACTCCGCACAGACAGTGACCCAAGCCGGAATTGAACTTGGGACCCTGGAGCTGTGAAGCAATTGTGCTATCCACAATGCATCCTGGGATAGGATAGGGATGGGGCTTAAGTGGGGTGCTCGTTTCAAGGGCCGGTGCAAACTCAATGGGCCGAATGGCGGCCTCCTGCACTGTAAATGTTTTGATTCAATGATGACATCACTGCAGTTCTGCAATGGGAATACCATTGGTTGAATTGTCAGCCAGGACAGAATTGAGGGGTTGACTGGTGTTATCCAGCAGCACTTACTCAGCATTAACCTGCTCACGGACACTCAGTTTGGGTTCCGCCCAGGGTCACACAGCTCCTGACCTCATTACAGCCTCGGTTCAAACATGGACAAAAGAGCTGAATGCCAGAGGTGAGATGAGAGTGACTGCCCTTGACATCAAGGCAGCATTTGACCGAGTGTGGCATCAAGGAGGCCCAACATCGAGGGCCGAAGGGCCTGTACTGCGCTGTAATGTTCTATGTTCCAGCTAAACTGGAGTCAGTGAGAATCAGGGGGAAAACTCTCCGCTGGTTGGAGTCAATGGGCAGCACGGTAGCATGGTGGTTAGCATAAATGCTTCACAGCTCCAGGGTCCCAGGTTCGATTCCCGGCTGGGTCACTGTCTGTGCGGAGTCTGCACGTCCTCCCCGTGTGTGCGTGGGTTTCCTCCGGGTGCTCCGGTTTCCTCCCACAGTCCAAAGATGTGTGGGTTAGGTGGATTGGCCATGCTAAATTGCCCGTAGTGTCCTAAAAAGTAAGGTTGGGGGTGGGGGTTGTTGAGTTACGGGTATAGGGTAGATACGTGGGTTTCAGTAGGGTGATCATGGCTCGGCACAACTTCGAGGGCCGAAGGGCCTGTTCTGTGCTGTATTGTTCTATGTTCTATACCCGGCACAAAGGAAGATGGTTGTGGTGGTTGGAGATCAATAATCTCAGCTCCAGGACATCACTGCAGGAGTTCCTCAGGGTAGTGTCCTCGGCCCCAACCATCTTCAGCTGCTTCATCAATGACCTCCCTTCCAACATAAGGTCAGAAGTGGGGGTGTTTGCGGATGGCTGCACAATGCTCAGCACCATTACGACTCCTCAGATACTGAAGCAGTTTATGTCCAAATGCAGCAAGACCTGGGCAATATCCAGGCTTGGGGCTGACAAGTGGCAAGTTACATTCGTGCCACACAAGTGCCAGGCAATGACCATCTCCTACAAGAGAGGATCTAACCATCGCCCCGTGACATTCAATGGCATTACCATTGCTGAATCCCCCACAATCAACATCCTGGGGGTTACCATTGATCAGACACTGAACTGGACCCAGCCACATTAATACTGTGGCTACCAGGGCAGGTTAAAGGCTCGGAATCCTACGGGGAATAACTCACCTCCTGACCCCCCCCCAAAGCCTGTCCACCATCTACAAGGCACAAGTCAGGAGTGTGATGGACTCTCCACTTGCCTGGATGAATGCAGCTCCAACAACACTCGAGTTCGACACCATCCAGGACAAAGCAGCCCCGCCTGATTGCTCTCCCTTCCACAAACACTCACTCCCTCCACCACCGACGCACAGAGGCAGACGTGTGTACCATCTACAAGATGCACTGCAGTAACTCACCAAGGCTCCTCAGGCAGCACCTTCCAAACCCACGACCACTACCATCTAGAAGGACAAGGGCAGCAGATACCTGGGACCCCCACCACCTGGAGGTTCCCCCCCCAGTCACTCACCACCCTGACTGGGAAATGTATCGGCCGTTCCTTCACTGTCACTGGGGGCAACATCCTGGAACTCCCTCCCTAACAGCACAGTGGGTGTACCTACACCTTAGGGACTGCAGCGGTTCAAGAAGGCGGCTCACCACCACCTTCTCAAGGGCAACTAGGGATGGGCAATAAATGCTGGCTTAACAGCGATGCCCACATCATGTCAATTAATTTAAAAAAAGATTGGCCTCCTAGTATGTTGGAACAATTCTGTGACTGTGCACAATGTGACAGTTTCATGGTGACATTTTTAATATTCCCTCCACAGAAAATGATTGCATGTTATTCAGTACAGCAGTAATCAAACTGCAAATCACAGGCCCAGAATAAACAAAAGGGCCAAGTTTGACCGTGAGGAACAGAAAACCACAAATATATCCGTTCAGGTCAAATCACAGTTTACTGTTGTGTTGACATTTTAAAAATTCTCCACACCCACTGCACTCCCTGAAATATCAACAGTCCCACAAACGCTCCAGGGCCTCGGCGTTCCTCCATTCCTGGCCTTTTAACAGGCGCCACTCTAGCCGCTGTACTATTCCTGATTGGATCGCAAACTGCTGGGGCTCCAAACTCCGGAATTCCATCCAGAAACATCATCACCCTCTCAATCTCTCGCCTTCTTTAAGGCATTGTTTAAAACCTACTCCTTTCACCTGACCTCATACCTCCTTAAATATGTGGCTCGGTGACAGATTTTGTTTGATTGCACGCTTGTGAAGTATCTTGGGCAATTCGAGTTTATTCATCAATACAACTTATTTTAATGATCCAATCCAAAGTGAGTCAGGTGTCAACTATAGAGATGGGCATGTGTGTGTGTGGGCACTGTCAATGGGCCAATGAATGTACTGTATTATAGCTATTTAAATGGCGAGTCCATTCTCGAAAGGTTAATGGATTATTGCAGAGATTGCAAACAGGTTTGACATACAATCAGCGCAGGCAGGAACACATATCTCACCATCTTCCTCCAGAGTGCAGAGGTTAACAGGAACGAGTGCACAATATACATGTGTGAAACTGTGACCAGTCAAAGCAACCACGAAGAGGAGCATTGACTCATTCAAGAACTCTCACCAGCGAATCTTTGAAACTTCACAAATCAGTCACACTCCAACTGCACTGCGACGCAGATACTGAGAGTGAGTAACCAGCCGAGAAGTTCGGGATTGGGTCGCTGCTTCCCATATGCAATGATTCTGTTCACAAATTAGGGGCACAAATAGAAGATCCATGCAAAGGAATTGAGACCATGAGAACAAATCAGTGCTGCACTGTCAGAGGGTCAGTACTGAGGGAGTGCTGCACTGTCAGAGAGTCAGTACTGAGGGAGTGCCGCACTGTCAGAGAGTCAGTACTGAGGGAGTGCCGCACTGTCAGAGGGTCAGTACTGAGGGAGTGCCGCACTGTCAGAGGGTCAGTACTGAGGGAGTGCCGCACTGTCAGAGGGTCAGTACTGAGGGAGTGCTGCACTGTCAGAGGGTCAGTACTGAGGGAGTGCCGCACTGTCAGAGGGTCAGTACTGAGGGAGTGCTGCACTGTCAGAGGGTCAGTACTGAGGGAGTGCCGCACTGTCAGAGGGTCAGTACTGAGGGAGTGCTGCACTGTCAGAGGGTCAGTACTGAGGGAGTGCTACACTGTCAGAGGGTCAGTACTAAGGGAGTGCTGCACTGTCAGAGGGTCAGTACTGAGGGAGTGCCGCACTGTCAGAGGGTCAGTACTGAGGGAGTGCTGCACTGTCAGAGGGTCGGTACTGAGGGAGCGCTGCACTGTCAGAGGGTCAGTACTGAGGGAGTGCCGACTGTCAGAGGGTCAGTACTGAACGAGTGCTGCACTGTCAGAGGGTCAGTACTGAGGGAGTGCCGCACTGTCAGAGGGTCAGTACTGAGGGAGTGCCGACTGTCAGAGGGTCAGTACTGAACGAGTGCTGCACTGTCAGAGGGTCAGTACTGAGGGAGTGCTGCACGGTCAGAGGGTCAGTACTGAGGGAGTGCCGCACTATCAGAGGGTCAGTACTGAGGGAGTGCCGCACTGTGAGAGGGTCAGTACTGAGGGAGTGCTGCACTGTCAGAGGGTCAGTACTGAGGGAGTGCTGCACTGTCAGAGGGTCAGTACTGAGGTAGTGCCGCACTGTCAGAGGGTCAGTACTGGGGGAGTGCTGCACTGCCAGAGGGGCAGTACTGAGGGAGTGGGGCTGCACTGTCAGAGGGTCAGTACTGAGGGAGTGCTGCACTGTCAGAGGGTCAGTACTGAGGGAGTGCCACACTGTCAGAGGGTCAGTACTGAGGGAGTGCCGCACTGTCAGAGGGTCAGTACTGAGGGAGTGCTGCACTGTCAGAGGGTCAGTACTGAGGGAGTGCCGCGCTGTCAGAGGGTCAGTACTGAGGGAGTGCTGCACTGTCAGAGGGTCAGTACTGAGGGAGTGCCGCACTGTCAGAGGGTCAGTATTGAGGGAGTGCTGCACTGTCAGAGGGTCAGTACTGAGGGAGTGCTGCACTGTCAGAGGGTCAGTACTGAGGGAGTGCCGCACTGTCAGAGAGTCAGTACTGAGGGAGTGCTGCACTGTCAGAGGGTCAGTACTGAGCGAGTGCCGCACTGTCAGAGGGTCAGTACTGAGTGAGTGGTACATTGTCAGAGGGTCAATAATGAGGGAGTGCTGCACTGTCAGAGGGTCAGTACTGAGGGTGTGCTACACTGTCAGAGGGTCAGTACTGAGGGAGTGCTGCAATGTCAGAGGATCAGTACTGAGGGAGCGCTGCACTGACAGAGGGTCAGTACTGAGGGAGTGCCGCACTGTCAGAGGGTCAGTACTGAGGGAGTGCCGACTGTCAGAGGGTCAGTACTGAACGAGTGCTGCACTGTCAGAGGGTCAGTACTGAGGGAGTGCTGCACAGTCAGAGGGTCAGTACTGAGGGAGTGCCGCACTGTCAGAGGGTCAGTACTGAGGGAGTGCCGCACTGTCAGAGGATCAGTACTGAGGGAGTGCCGCACTGTCAGAGGGTCAGTACTGAGGGAGTCCTGCACTGCCAGAGGGTCAGTACTGAGGGAGTGCTGCACTGAGGGTCAGTACTGAGGGAGTGCTGCACTGTCAGAGGGTCAGTGCTGAGGGAGTGCTGCACTGTCAGATGGTCAGTACTGAGGGAGTGCTGCAGTGTCAGAGGGTCAGTACTGAGGGAGCGCCACACTGTCAGAGGGTCAGTACAGAGGGAGTGCTGCACTGTCACAGGGTCAGTACTGAGGGAGTGCTGCACTGTCAGAGGGTCAGTACTGAGTGAGTGCCGCACTGTCAGAGGGTCAGTACTGAGGGAGTGCCGCACTGTCAGAGGGTCAGTACTGTGGGTGAACTACACTGTCAGAGGGTCAGTACTGAGAGAGTGCTGCACTGTCAGAGGGTCAGTACTGAGGGTGCGCTACACTGTCAGAGGGTTAGTACTGAGGGAGTGCTGCACTGTCACAGGGTCAGTACTGAGGTAGTGCTGCACTGTCAGAGGGTCAGTACTGAGGTATTGCCTCACTGTCAGAGGGTCAGTACTGAGGGAGTGCTGCACTGAGGGTCAGTACTGAGGGAGTGCTGTACTGTCAGAGGGTCAGTACTGAGGGAGTGCCACACTGTCAGAGAGTCAGTACTGAGGGAGTGCTGCACTGTCAGAGGGTCAGTACTGAGGGAGTGCTGCACTGTCAGAGGGTCAGTACTGAGGGAGTGCTGCAGTGTCAGAGGGTCAGTACTGAGGGAGTGCCACAATGTCAGAGGGTCAGTACTGAGGGAGTGCTGCAGTGTCAGAGGGTCAGTCCTGAGGGAGTGCCGCACTGTCAGTGTGTGATGTGAGTTTAATTTGTTTTGTGTACGGATAGAGGTTAGTGAGCACCTTGGGGTGCTATCGCAGCCTTCATTTTAACTGGAAAAGCTATCTTTGACTTTCACGCAAACTTTCCATTGTTCATTTCTTTACAACTCGAACTTAACCGCTGGTTTTCTATTCCTAACAGTATTCCTCCCTTGCTGTCCCAAAATATCAGAACTTGTGGGAAGACATTGTCTTGTTATGCTCTTGACGTAGCAGAAGCTGCTTTCTTGATGTTCACTCTGACAAAGGGAAGTTCAGACTTGGAGATAGCTTTGATACATTTATTAAACTGTTAACGATTCTCCTACTTGGATTCGACTCTCCTGTTAATCCTGCTATAGCTACTCAGACGGACGAACCAGTCTGCTACAATCCACGTGGTGGGTGTGATGTGTTTCAAATCAACCCTGTGTACTCACTAAGTGTCTCCACTGGAAAGAGGAAGATCATGTGTGCTGTGTCCTTTATATATGGGTTGGTGTGATCCCCTCCTGTGGTAGTGTCACCTCTGTGTGTATCGTGAATGCCCATTGGTCGTGTCCTATCTGACTGACCTTTTGGTTGAATGTCTGTGTGTCATGTCTCTGGTGCTCCCTCTAGTGTCTAGCTAGTCTATGTGTATTTACATTAATCCCTTGCGTATTTACAGTGATGTGTATCACCACAGACCTTATCCAAATTTGGCTCGAGTCTGACCTCAGACTTCTCCAACAATGACTGATTTTAACCTTGACCTTCAATTGAAATTTTCACTTCATCAATCCTGGCGTCTGACTCTGACTCAGCTCTGAACTGGTTTCAGACACAACATGTGTCAGAGTAAGTATTGTTGCTCACCCCTTTGTTATGGGTCATGGGTCAGAAACTCCGGTATGACTTCCGGTTGTGGCTATGCGGAGCTAAGCCGCACGTTCGGCAGCTCCCGCTACTTAAGGACTTTTGGGCCGATTTGAGGGCCCCAAACGGCGCTGTTTCGACGAATCCCGGTGGGGGAAGGTGTCTAGAGGAGCATTCCCCATAATTTATGGTGCTCACCCGGAGTGGGGCAAAGGAAAAAGCTGCAGCAGCTCCCCAAGAATAGCGGGGAAGGACAAAATGGCGGCCGGCGGAACACCCGAGGACTGGTGGAAGTGGGCGCAGGAGCAGCAGGCCTCTCTTCTGCGCTGTTTTGCGGAGCTGAAGGCTGAGTTGCTGGACTCCCTGAATGCGACTACCAACAAGCTGCTTGGGACCCAGGCGGCCCAGGAGGCGTCTATTCGGGAATTACAGCAGCAGGCCGCTGAGCGGGAGGAGGAGGCCGTGGTCCTCGTGGGGAAAGTGGAGTTGCACGAGGCACTTCACAAAAAGTGGCAGGACCGCTTGGAGGAGCTGGACCTTCGCACGAGGCGAAAGAATCTGAGGATCCTGGGCCTGGCGGAGGGGCTGCAGGGGTCGGAACTCCCGTCGTACGTGACCACGATGTTGAGCTCGTTGATGGGAGCGGGGTCCTTCCATTTGCCCCTGGAGCTTGAGGGAGCGCACAGAGTGATGGCCAGGAGGTCTAAGGCAAATGAACCCCCGCGGGCGGTGCTGGTGCGGTTCCATCGATTCAGTGACCGGGAGTGTGTGCTGCGCTGGGCCAAGAAAGAGAGGAGCAGCAAGTGGGAGAATTCGGTAGTGAGGATCTACCAGGACTGGAGTGCGGATGTGGCTAAGCGGCGGGCCGGGTTCAACCGGACGAAGGCGGTGCTTCATGCCAAGCAGGTCAGGTTTGGAATGCTGCAGCCTGCGCGCCTGTGGGTGACATATAAGGATCGGCACCACTACTTCGAGTCCCCGGAGGAGGCGTGGGCCTTTGTACAGGCGGAGAAGCTGGACTCGAACTAGGATCTGGGGACACACTATGGCCGTTGCAGTTTTCGCTGTTCTTCAATTTTGACACGTGTTTTTTATGCTGGTTTTCTTTTTGCTCTGTTTCCGGGTGGGTTTGTCTATTGGGTATGGGTGTGGGGTGTGTGGGGAACGTTGGGGGTATGTGCTTTCTATGTTCTCTTCTGTACGGGGCTGGGAGTTGGGGTGAAACTGGATTTTGAGGAGCTGCGTCAGAAGGGTGAGGTGTGGCAGTGTGAAAGCGCGGGCTTTCCTCTGGTTTCCCGCGCTGCGGGGCGGGGGGGCGGAGCTGGCAGTGGGGGCGGGGCCTCTACTGGTTATCTTTCCCGCGCTGAAGCGGTGCCAAGGAGGTGTGGCAAGAGGGGGCTGACCCCATGCCGGGAGGAGATGGGTTTGGGCGGGAGCTGCCGGGTCAGCAGAAGTCAGCTGACTCACGGAAGTACCATGGAGGGTGCGTCGCGGCTAGGAGGGGTCCTAGCCTGGGGGGGTGGGAGGGGTGGGGGGGGTGGGGGGGGGCGTGGGGGGATACCGGGTTGCTGCTGGAATGGCCAGGAAGGAGCTGGTGTGGGCCGGGGGGTAGAGGAGAGGCATTATCGCCATGGGGAATGGGTCAGGCGGGGTGAGTTGGCCTGGGGCGAGCAGTCGATAAGCTATGGTTAGCCGGCAGGGGAGGGGGGCGGGTTGCCCTCTGATCCGGCTGATTACCTGGAACGTGAGGGGGCTGAATGGGCCGGTTAAGAGAACCAGGGTATTTTCTCATCTGAAGGGGTTGAAGGCGGATGTGGCTATGCTCCCGGAGACCCACTTGAAGGTGGCGGACCAGGTCCGTCTGAGGAATGGGTGGGTGGGGCAGGTTTTTCACTCAGGATTGGACGCAAAGAACCGGGGGGTGGCGATTCTGGTGGGGGAGGGTGGCGTTTGAGGCGGCTGAGGTGGTGTCGGACAAGGAGGGCAGATATATCATGGTGAGGCTGCAGGGAGAGAAGGTGGTGATGGTGAACGTATATGCCCCAAATTGGGATGATGCCGGCTTCATGAGGCGATTGGTGGGCCGCATCCCGGACCTGGAGGCAGGGGGCCTGATCATGGGGGGAGACTTTAACACAGTGCTGGATCCCCCACTGGACCGGTCCAGTTCAAGGACGGGTAGGAGACCGGCGGCAGCCAGAGTGCTGAGGGGATTCATGGACCAGATGGGAGGGGTGGATCCCTGGAGGTTTGGGAGACCGAGAGCGCGGGAGTATTCCTTTTTCTCCCATGTCCATAGGGTTTATTCCCGAATAGATTTTTTCATCCTGAGCAGAGGATTGATCCCGAAGGTGCAGGATGCCGAGTATTCGGCCATAGCGATTTCAGACCATGCCCCCCACTGGGTTGATCTGGAGATGGGGGAGGCGCGGGACCAGCGCCCGCTCTGGCGCCTGGATGTGGGGATGCTGGCGGAGGAGGAGGTGTGTAAGAGGGTTCGGAGAAGCATTGAGGGGTATCTGGATACCAATGATACGGGGGAGGTCAAGGTGGGGATGGTCTGGGAGGCTCTGAAAGCAGTGATCCGGGGGGAGCTGATCTCCATCCGGGCCCATAGGGCAAGGAGGGAGAGGAAGGAGAGGGAGAGACTGGTGGGAGAGCTCCTGGATGTGGACAGGAGATATGCGGGGGCACCGGAGGAGGGGTTGCTGGGGGAACGGCGCAGTTTGCAGGCCAAATTTGACTTGTTGACCACCAGAAAGGCAGAGACACAGTGGAGGAGGGCGCAGGGCGCGGTATATGAGTGTGGGGAGAAGGCGAGCAGGATGTTGGCGCATCAGCTCCGTAGGCGAGATGCGGCTAGGGAAATTGGTGGAGTGACGGATAGGGGTGGGAATGTAGTGCAGAAGGGGACAGAAGTAAATGGGGTCTTTAGGGACTTCTACGAGGAACTGTACCGGTCGGAACCTCCGATGGGGAGAGGGGGGATGGAGAGCTTCATGAACAGGCTATGTCTCCCAAGGGTTCAAGAGGAGCTGGTAGAGGGGCTGGGGGCGCCGATAGAGTTGGAGAGCTAGTCAGGGGGATTGGAAAAATGCAGTCAGGTAAGGCGCCGGGGCCGGACGGGTTCCCGGTGGAATTTTATAAAAAGTATGCGGATCTGGTGGGCCCCATGTTGGTGCGAGCCTTCAATGAGGCATGGGAGGGAGGGGGGGGGGGGGGGGGGGGGGGGGGCTTTGCCCCGACGATGTCGCGGGCACTGATCTCTCTGATCCTAAAGCGGGATAAGGACCCCTTGCAGTGTGGATCATACAGGCCTATCTCGCTCATAAATGTTGACGCTAAGATGCTGGCGAAGATCCTGGCCACCAGGATAGAGGATTGTGTGCCAGGGGTGATACACGAGGATCAGACAGGATTTGTCAAGGGACGGCAGCTCAACACGAATGTGCGGAGATTGCTAAATGTTATTATGATGCCGGCAGTGGAGGGGGAGGCGGAGATAGTGGTGGCGCTGGATGCGGAGAAAGCGTTTGATAGAGTTGAGTGGGGGTACTTGTGGGAGGTGCTGGAGCGGTTCGGATTCGGGGAGGGATTCATCAAATGGTTAAGGCTGCTCTACACGGCTCCGATGGCAAGTGTAGTTACCAATGGAAGGAGATCGGAGTACTTTAGGCTCTACCGTGGGACCAGGCAGGGGTGCCCCCTGTCCCCCTTGCTCTTTGCACTGGCGATTGAACCTTTGGCTATGGCATTGAGGGAGTCAGGGAGATGGAGGGGTCTGGTGCGGGGTGGGGAGGAACATCGTGTATCGCTGTATGCGGACGACCTGCTGTTGTATGTGGCGGATCCAGAAGGGGGAATGCCGGGGGTGATGGAGCTGTTAGCGGAATTTGGGGGCTTCTCGGGCTATAAGTTAAATTTAGGCAAGAGCGAGGTATTTGTAGTACACCCGGGTGATCAGGAGGAGGGAATTGGGAGGCTCCCCTTCAGGAGGGCAGTGAAGAGTTTCCGATACCTGGGGGTGCAGGTGGCCAGGAGTTGGGGGACTCTCCATAAGCTTAATTTTACCAGACTAGTGGAACAGATGGAGGAGGAATTTAAAAGGTGGGACATGGTGCCGCTATCGTTGGCGGGTAGAGTGCAGTCCGTCAAAATGACGGTTCTCCCGAGGTTCTTGTTCCTTTTTCAGTGTTTGCCCATCTTTATCCCTAGGGCCTTTTTTAGAAGGGTGACTAGTAGCATCATGAGCTTTGTTTGGGCGCATGGGACCCCGAGGGTGAAGAGGGTCTTCTTGGAGCGGGGTAGAGATGGGGGGGGGGGCTGGCGTTACCCAATCTCTCGGGGTACTACTGGGCGGCCAATGTGTCGATGGTGCGCAAGTGGGTGATGGAGGGGGAGGGGGCAGCATGGAAACGGATGGAGAGGGCGTCCTGTGGGGATACAAGCCTGGGGGCCCTGGTAACGGCGCCGTGGCCGCTCCCTCCCACGAGGTATACCACGAGTCCGGTGGTGGCAGCTACGCTCAAGATTTGGGGGCAGTGGAGGCGACATAGGGGAGAAGTGGGGGGCTCGATGGAGGCTCCGTTAAGGGGGAACCATAGGTTCGTCCCGGGGAACATTGATGGGGGATTTCAGGGTTGGCACAGAGCGGGCATCAGACAGCTGAGGGACCTGTTTATTGATGGGAGGTTTGCGAGCCTGGGGGAGTTGGAGGAGAAATTTGGGCTCCCCCCGGGAAACATGTTCAGGTATCTGCAGGTAAAGGCATTTGCTAGACGGCAGGTGGAGGGATTCCCTTCGCTTCCCGCGAGGGGGGTGAGTGACAGGGTGCTTTCGGGGGTCTGGGTCGGAGAGGGGAAGATATCTGATATCTACAAGGTTATGCAGGAGGTGGAGGAGGCGTCAGTAGAGGAGCTGAAAGCCAAGTGGTGGGGGAACTGGGGGAACAGATCGAAGACGGGACATGGGCTGATGCCCTGGAGAGGGTTAATTCTTCCTCCTCGTGTGCGCGGCTTAGCCTCATCCAATTCAAGGTGCTGCACCGGGCCCACATGACTGGGACGAGGATGAGTCGGTTCTTTGGGGGCGAAGATAGGTGTGTCAGGTGCTCGGGGAGTCCAGCGAACCATGCCCATATGTTCTGGGCATGCCCGGCGCTGGAGGAGTTCTGGAAGGGGGTGGCGAGGACGGTGTCGAGGGTGGTGGGATCCAGGGTCAAGCCAGGATGGGGACTCGCGATCTTTAGGGTTGGGGTGGAGCCGGGAGTGCAGGAGGCGAAAGAGGCCGGTGTTCTGGCCTTTGCGTCCCTAGTAGCCCGGCGGAGGATCTTGCTACAATGGAAAAATGCGAGGCCCCCAAGCGTGGAGACCTGGATCAATGACATGGCGGGTTTCATTAAGCTAGAGAAGGTCAAATTCGCCCTGAGAGGGTCGGTACAAGGGTTCTTTAAACAGTTGCAACCTTTCCTCGACTTTCTGGCTCAACGATAGGGTACTGGGACAGTAGCAGCAGCAACCGGGGGGGGGGGGGGGGGGGAGGGTGGAGGGGTGGGGGGAGGAGGGGGGGGGACGACGATGATTATGTTTGTTTATTTAATTTTAATTTATTTTTAAGTTCTCTTGTTGTTCGTTGGGGTTGGGGGGTGGGGGATGTGATATGTGATACATGCGTTGATACGGTCTGGGGGGTGTTACAGTTATTATGGGTTATTATGGGTTATTTTGTTGCATTTCATTGTTTGTCGTTATATTTTATATTTTCTGTAAAAAATTCCAATAAAAATTATTTAAAAAAAAAGAAACTTCATAGTATATTATGAAATTCACCTTCCCTACAAACTTTATGTTGAATTTAGCCAGATAATCACAGGAGCCTTCCCTTCAGGTGGGATCCGTCAGTCTTCCTGGGCTCTTTAATCAAAACAGCTTTATTCTGAGAACATAGTTAACATTTATATACAAACACACAGGAAGGATTGTCAGCAATTACAAACATAAACACACCACCCAGCTACAGTAATCTGTGTGTAACACTGACTGATTTCCCCCATAAACCCAAAACTTTGGGCGCGACTCTCCGACCCCCACGACGGGTCGGAGAATAGCGGGAGGGCCTTCCCGACACTTTTCCCGCCCTCCCGCTATTCTCCCCCCCGCCCCCCCGCCCAATTCCCGACACGAATCGCTGCCGCCGTTTTTTTACGGCCGGCAGCGATTCTCAGCTGGCCGATGGGCCGAAATCCCAGCCCTTTACGCTGTTTTTACGAACGGCAAACACACCTGGTCTGGCCGTTCGTAAAAACGGCGGGAACAACTCGCTTTTTATAACCATGGCACCGATTGGCACGGCAGTACCACGGCCGTGCCAAGGGTGCCATGGGCCCGCGATCGATGGGCACCGATCGCGGGCAGCGGGCCCGATGCCCGCGCACTATTTCTCCTTCCGCCGCCCCGCAGTATCCATTCGCGGGGCGGCTGAGGGGCATCCCGGCCCGCGCATGCGCGGGTTTCGCGCAAATACGCGATGACGTCATCCGCGCATGCGCGGGTTGGAGTCATCCAATCCGCTCATGCGCGGCTGACATCATATGACGCATCAGCCGGCGCTAACTCCGGCAAGCGGGCTTAACGAAATTTGTTAAGCCCGTGATGCCGGAGCTTACGGCGTCGGGCTGCTAGCCCCGACCGGGGACCAGAATCGGTTCCCGGTCGGGAAGGGGCGCGCTGGCGTCAAACCCGCCCGGATTTGACGCCAGCCTTACGATTTCTCCTGTTTTGGGAGAATCGCGCCCACATTTTCAAGGGCGTTGCCCAGCAATCTGCATTCTCACTTGAATAAGACTGGCTTTAATTCTGACCCTGTCTCACCAGCACTTTCCAACCCTTCCAGAAAGCAAACTATGGGCAGGATTCTCTGATCCTGAGGCTAAGTGATGACGCCGTCGTATACGCCATCGCGTTTCCCGATGGCGTCAACATGGCCACAGGATCAGCAATCTGACCCCTCCAGGGGTCCAGCACGGCACTGTAGCGACTCACGCCTCTCCAGCTGCCCATCCCTAGGGTCAGATGGGCGCCACGGGACTGCACCTGCGGGGTGGCTCCCTTCTCTGCGCAAGCCCCAGCGCAACATGGCGTAGGGCTACAGGGGCCGGTGTGGAACCAAGGAGGCCCCCAGCCCGAGAGGCCGGACCGTCGATCGGTTGGCATTGATCGCGGGCCAGGCCACAGCGGAGGCCCCCCCCCCCCCACCGCAGGGTGGGACAACCACTCCCCACCCAGCAGGCCGCCCCCGGATCCATCCACGGAAAGGTCCCGCCGGGGAAAACCAGGTTAGAACGGCGCTGGTGGGACTCGGATTTATTTGTACGACCGCTCAGCACCCAGTCTCCAGGAACCCAGTCCCCAGTGTCCAGGAACCCAGTGTCCAGGAACCCAAACCCCAGGGTCCAGGAACCCAGTGTCCAGGAACCCAGCCCCCAGTGTCCAGGAACCCAGTGTCCAGGAACCCAAACCCCAGGGTCCAGGAACCCAGTGTCCAGGAACCCAGCCCCCAGTGTCCAGGAACCCAGTCCCCAGTGACCAGGAACCCAGCCCCCAGTGTCCAGGAACCCAGTGTCCAGGAACCCAAACCCCAGGGTCCAGGAACCCAGTGTCCAGGAACCCAGCCCCCAGTGTCCAGGAACCCAGTGTCCAGTGTCCAGGAACCCAGTCCCCAGTGTCCAGGAACCCAGTCCCCAGTGTCCAGGAACCCAGCCCCCAGTGTCCAGGGACCCAGTCCCCAGTGTCCAGGAACCCAGTGTCCAGGAACCCAGTCCCCAGTGTCCAGGAACCCAGTGTCCAGGAACCCAAACCCCAGGGTCCAGGAACCCAGTGTCCAGGAACCCAGTGTCCAGGAACCCAAACCCCAGGGTCCAGGAACCCAGTGTCCAGGAACCCAGCCCCCAGTGTCCAGGAACCCAGTCCCCAGTGTCCAGGAACCCAGTCCCCAGTGTCCAGGAACCCAAACCCCAGGGTCCAGGAACCCAGTGTCCAGGAACCCAGTGTCCAGGAACCCAGCCCCCAGTGTCCAGGAACCCAGCCCCCAGTGTCCAGGAACCCAAACCCCAGGGTCCAGGAATCCAGTGTCCAGTGTCCAGGAACCCAGTGTCCAGGAACCCAGCCCCCATTGTCCAGGAACCCAGCCCCCATTGTCCAGGAACCCAGCCCCCAGTGTCCAGGAACCCAGTGTCCAGGAACCCAGTGTCCAGTGTCCAGGAACCCAGTGTCCAGGAACCCAGCCCCCAGTGTCCAGGAACCCAGTGTCCAGGAACCCAGCCCCCAGTGTCCAGGAACCCAGCCCCCATTGTCCAGGAATCCAGTCCCCAGTGTCCAGGAACCCAGCGTCCAGGAACCAATTCCCAGTGTCCAGGAACCCAGTCCCCAGTGTCCAGGAACCCAGTCCCCAGTGTCCAGGAACCCAGTCCCCAGTGTCCAGGAACCCAGTCCCCAGTGTCCAGGAACCCAGTGTCCAGGAACCCAGCCCCCAGTGTCCAGGAACCCAGTCCCCAGTGTCCAGGAACCCAGTCCCCAGTGTCCAGGAACCCAGTCCCCAGTGTCCAGGAACCCAGTCCCCAGTGTCCAGGAACCCAGTCCCCAGTGTCCAGGAACCCAGTGTCCAGGAACCCAGTGTCCAGGAACCCAGTGTCCAGGAACCCAGCCCCCAGTGTCCAGGAACCCAGTCCCCAGTGTCCAGGAACCCAGCCCCCAGTGTCCAGGAACCCAGTCCCCAGTGTCCAGGAACCCAGCCCCCAGTGTCCAGGAACCCAGCCCCCAATGTCCAGGGACCCAACCCCAGTGTCCAGGAAACCAGTGTCCAAGAACCCAGTGTCCAGGAACCCAGTGTCCAGGAACCCAGTGTCCAGTGTCCAGGAACCCAGCCCCCAATGTCCAGGGACCCAGTCCCCAGTGTCCAGGAACCCAGTGTCCAGGAACCCAGTCCCCAGTGTCCAGGAACCCAGTGTCCAGGAACCCAGTGTCCAGGAACCCCATCCCCAGTGTCCAGGAACCCAGCCCCCAATGTCCAGCGACCCAGTCCCCAGTGTCCAGGAACCCAGTCCCCAGTGTCCAGGAACCCAGTGTCCAGGAACCCAATCCCCAGTGTCCAGGAACCCAGTGTCCAGGAACCCAACCCCCAGTGTCCAGGAACCCAGTGTCCAGGAACCCAGTGTCCAGGAACCCAGTCCCCGGTGTCCAGGAACCCAGCCCCCAATGTCCAGGGACCCAGTCCCCAGTGTCCAGGAACCCAGTTCCCAAAGTCCTGGAACCCAGTATCAAGGAACCCAGTCCCCAGTGTCCAGGAGCCCAGCCCCCAGTGTCCAGGAACCCTGTCCCCAGTGTCCAGGAACCCAGTGTCCAGGAACCCAGTGTCCAGGAACCCAGTGTCCAGTGTCCAGGAACCCAGTCCCCGGTGTCCAGGATCCCAGTATCCAGTGTCCAGGAACCCAATTCCCAGTGTCCAGGAACCCAGTGTCCAGGAACCCAGCCCCCCAGTGTCCAGGAACCCAGTCCCCAGTGTCCAGGAACCCAGCCCCCAGTGTCCAGGAACTCAGCCCCCAATGTCCAGGGACCCAACCCCAGTGTCCAGGAAACCAGTGTCCAAGAACCCAGTGTCCAGGAACCCAGTGTCCAGGAACCCAGTGTCCAGTGTCCAGGAACCCAGCCCCCAATGTCCAGGGACCCAGTCCCCAGTGTCCAGGAACCCAGTGTCCAGGAACCCAGTCCCCAGTGTCCAGGAACCCAGTGTCCAGGAACCCAGTGTCCAGGAACCCCATCCCCAGTGTCCAGGAACCCAGCCCCCAATGTCCAGCGACCCAGTGTCCAGTGTCCAGGAACCCAGTCCCCAGTGTCCAGGAACCCAGTGTCCAGGAACCCAATCCCCAGTGTCCAGGAACCCAGTGTCCAGGAACCCAACCCCCAGTGTCCAGGAACCCAGTGTCCAGGAACCCAGTGTCCAGGAACCCAGTCCCCGGTGTCCAGGAACCCAGCCCCCAATGTCCAGGGACCCAGTCCCCAGTGTCCAGGAACCCAGTTCCCAAAGTCCTGGAACCCAGTATCAAGGAACCCAGTCCCCAGTGTCCAGGAGCCCAGCCCCCAGTGTCCAGGAACCCTGTCCCCAGTGTCCAGGAACCCAGTGTCCAGGAACCCAGTGTCCAGTGTCCAGGAACCCAGTCCCCGGTGTCCAGGATCCCAGTATCCAGTGTCCAGGAACCCAATTCCCAGTGTCCAGGAACCCAGTGTCCAGGAACCCAGCCCCCCAGTGTCCAGGAACCCAGCCCCCAGTGTCCAGGAACCCAGTGTCCAGGAACCCAAACCCCAGTGTCCAGGAACCCAGTGTCCAGGAACCCAGCCCCCAGTGTCTAGGAACCCAGTGTCCAGGAACCCAGTCCTCAGTGTCCAGGAACCCAGTGTCCAGGAACCCAGCCCCCACTGTCAAGGGACCCAGTCCCCAGTGTCCAGGAACCCAGCCCCCAGTGTCCAGGAACCCAGTGTCCAGGAACCCAGTTCCCAGTGTCCAGGAACCCAGTGTCCAGGAACCCAGTGTCCAGGAACCCAGTCCCCAGTGTCCAGGAACCCAGCCCCCAATGTCCAGCGACCCAGTCCCCAGTGTCCAGGAACCCAGTCCCCAGTGTCCAGGAACCCAGTGTCCAGGAACCCAATCCCCAGTGTCCAGGAACCCAGTCTCCAGGAACCCAGCTCCCAGTGTCCAGGAACCCAGTCCCCAGTGTCCAGGAACCCAGCCCCAGTGCCCAGTGTCCAGGAACGCAGTGTCCAGGAACCCAGTCCCCAGTGTCCAGGAACCCAGTCCCCAGTGTCCAGGAACCCAATCCCCAGTGTCCAGGAACCCAGTGTCCAGGAACCCAATCCCCAGTGTCCAGGAACCCAGTGTCCAGGAACCCAGCTCCCAGTGTCCAGGAACCCAGTCCCCAGTGTCCAGGAACCCAGTACCCAGTGTCCAGGAACCCAGTCCCCAGTGTCCAGGAACCCAGTCCCCAGTGTCCAGGAACCCAGTCCCCAGTGTCCAGGAATCCTGCCCCCTGATTCCAGGAACCCAGTCCCCAGTGTCCAGGAACCCAGTGTCCAGGAACCCAGTGTCCAGGAACCCAGCCCCCAGTGTCCAGGAACCCAGTGTCCAGGAACCCAGTGTCCAGGAACCCAGTCCCCAGTGTCCAGGAACCCAGCCCCCAGTGTCCAGGAAATCAGCCCCCAATGTCCAGGGACCCAACCCCAGTGTCCAGGAAACCAGTGTCCAAGAACCCAGTGTCCAGGAACCCAGTGTCCAGGAACCCAGTGTCCAGGAACCCAGCCCCCAATGTCCAGGGACCCAGTCCCCAGTGTCCAGGAACCCAGTGTCCAGGAACCCAGTCCCCAGTGTCCAGGAACCCAGTGTCCAGGAACCCAGTGTCCAGGAACCCCATCCCCAGTGTCCAGGAACCCAGCCCCCAATGTCCAGCGACCCAGTCCCCAGTGTCCAGGAAACCCAGTCCCCAGTGTCCAGGAACCCAGTGTCCAGGAACCCCAATCCCCAGTATCCAGGAACCCCAGTGTCCAGGAACCCAGCCCCCAGTGTCCAGGAACCCAGTGTCAGGAACCCCAGCGTCCAGGAACCAGTCCCCAGGTCCAGGAACCCAGCCCCAATGTCCAGGGACCCAGTCCCAGTGTCCAGGAACCCAGTTCCCAAAGTCCTGGAACCCAGTAATCAAGGAACCAAGCCCCCAGTGTCCAGAAACCCTGTCCCCAGTGTCCAGGAACCAGTGTCCAGGAACCCCAGTGTCCAGTGTCCAGGAACCCAGTCCCCGGTGTCCAGGATCCTAGTGTCCAGTGTCCAGGAACCCAATTCCCAGTGTCCAGGAACCCAGGTCCTGGAACCAGCCCCCAGTGTCCAGGAACCCAGCCCCCAGTGTCCAGGAACCAGAGTCCAGGAACCCAAACCCCAGTGTCCAGGAACCCAGTGTCCAGGAACCCAGCCCCCAGTGTCTAGGAACCCAGTGTCCAGGAACCCAGTCCTCAGTGTCCAGGAACCCATTGTCCAGGAACCCAGCCCCCACTGTCAAGGGACCCAGCCCCAGTGTCCAGGAACCCAGTGTCCAGGAACCCAGTCCCCAGTGTCCAGGAACCCAGTGTCCAGGAACCCAGTGTCCAGGAACCCAGTCCCCAGTGTCCAGGAACCCAGCCCCCAATGTCCAGCGACCCAGTCCCCAGTGTCCAGGAACCCAGTCCCCAGTGTCCAGGAACCCAGTGTCCAGGAACCCAATCCCCAGTGTCCAGGAACCCAGTCTCCAGGAACCCAGCTCCCAGTGTCCAGGAACCCAGTCCCCAGTGTCCAGGAACCCAGCCCCAGTGTCCAGGAACCCAGTGTCCAGGAACCCAGTCCCCAGTGTCCAGGGACCCAGTCCCCAGTGTCCAGTCCCCAGTGTCCAGGAACCCAATCCCCAGTGTCCAGGAACCCAGTGTCCAGTTTCCAGGAACCCAGTCCCCAGTGTCCAGGAACCCAGCCCCCAGTGTCCAGGAACCCAGCCCCCAGTGTCCAGGATCCCAGTATCCAGTGTCCAGGAACCCAGTCCCCAGTATCCAGGAACCCAGCCCCCAGTGTCCAGGAACCCAGCCCCCAGTTTCCAGGATCCCAGTATCCAGTGTCCAGGAACCCAGTCCCCAGTATCCAGGAACCCAGTGTCCAGGAACCCAGCTCCCAGTGTCCAGGAACCCAGTCCCCAGTGCCCCCCCCCCCCCCCCACCCTCGCTGACTTCCTGGGTCTCCAGGGTAATGTGGTGTTTGTGACGCCCTGTGTCACCTCCTGGGGGCTGGTGCTGGGGGTGGGGGAGGGGGGCTTTGTGATTGTGGGTGGGGGCAGCCCCCCCCCCCCCCCCCCAGCCCCCCCTCCCCCTCCTACAGACAGACTGAATGTCCCGGCGGCGGGACAGAGCTGCCGGAGAATCGCGGCTCAGACTGGGCGCGAATCAGGTGAGAGCGCAGCTTATCCGCAAAACATTCCGCCCGGCGCTATCACTGCGCCGAGCTGCCCCCGGACCTGGGGGCTCCCAGCCTGGGCAGGGCTGACACTGGGGGCTCCCAGCCTGGGCAGGGCTGTCACTGGGTACCACCCTGGGCAGGGCTGTCACTGGGGGCTCCCAGCCTGGGCAGGGCTGTCACTGGGGGCTCCCAGCCTGGGCAGGGCTGTCACTGGGTACCACCCTGGGCAGGGCTGTCACTGGGGGCTCCCAGCCTGGGCAGGGCTCTCACTGGGGGCTCCCAGCCTGGGCAGGGCTGTCACTGGGTACCAGCCTGGGCAGGGCTCTCACTGGGGGCTCCCAGCCTGGGCAGGGCTGTCACTGGGTACCAGCCTGGGCAGGGCTCTCACTTGGGGCTCCCAGCCTGGGCAGGGCTGTCACTGGGGGCTCCCAGCCTGGGCAGGGCTGTCACTGGGGGCTCCCAGCCTGGGCAGGGCTCTCACTGGGGGCTCCCAGCCTGGGCAGGGCTGTCACTGGGGGCTCCCAGCCTGGGCAGGGCTCTCACTGGGTACCAGCCTGGGCAGGGCTGTCACTGGGGGCTCCCAGCCTGGGCAGGGCTCTCACTGGGGGCTCCCAGCCTGGGCAGGGCTCTCACTGGGGGCTCCCAGCCTGGGCAGGGCTGTCACTGGGTACCAGCCTGGGCAGGGCTCTCACTGGGTACCAGCCTGGGCAGGGCTGTCACTGGGGGCTCCCAGCCTGGGCAGGGCTGTCACTGGGGGCTCCCAGCCTGGGCAGGGCTCTCACTGGGTACCAGCCTGGGCAGGGCTGTCACTGGGGGCTCCCAGCCTGGGCAGGGCTCTCACTGGGTACCAGCCTGGGCAGGGCTGTCACTGGGGGCTCCCAGCCTGGGCAGGGCTGTCACTGGGGGCTCCCAGCCTGGGCAGGGCTGTCACTGGGTACCAGCCTGGGCAGGGCTGTCACTGGGGGCTCCCAGCCTGGGCAGGGCTGTCACTGGGGGCTCCCAGCCTGGGCAGGGCTGTCACTGGGTACCAGCCTGGGCAGGGCTGTCACTGGGGGCTCCCAGCCTGGGCAGGGCTGTCACTGGGGGCTCCCAGCCTGGGCAGGGCTGTCACTGGGTACCAGCCTGGGCAGGGCTGTCACTGGGGGCTCCCAGCCTGGGCAGGGCTGGCACTGGGGGCTCCCAGCCTGGGCAGGGCTGTCACTGGGGGCTCCCAGCCTGGGCAGGGCTGGCACTGGGGGCTCCCAGCCTGGGCAGGGCTGTCACTGGGTACCACCCTGGGCAGGGCTGTCACTGGGGGCTCCCAGCCTGGGCAGGGCTGTCACTGGGTACCACCCTGGGCAGGGCTGTCACTGGGGGCTCCCAGCCTGGGCAGGGCTCTCACTGGGGGCTCCCAGCCTGGGCAGGGCTGTCACTGGGTACCAGCCTGGGCAGGGCTCTCACTGGGGGCTCCCAGCCTGGGCAGGGCTGTCACTGGGTACCAGCCTGGGCAGGGCTCTCACTTGGGGCTCCCAGCCTGGGCAGGGCTGTCACTGGGGGCTCCCAGCCTGGGCAGGGCTGTCACTGGGGGCTCCCAGCCTGGGCAGGGCTCTCACTGGGTACCAGCCTGGGCAGGGCTGTCACTGGGGGCTCCCAGCCTGGGCAGGGCTCTCACTGGGTACCAGCCTGGGCAGGGCTGTCACTGGGGGCTCCCAGCCTGGGCAGGGCTGTCACTGGGGGCTCCCAGCCTGGGCAGGGCTGTCACTGGGGGCTCCCAGCCTGGGCAGGGCTGTCACTGGGGGCTCCCAGCCTGGGCAGGGCTGTCACTGGGTACCAGCCTGGGTAGGGCTGTCACTGGGGGCTCCCAGCCTGGGCAGGGCTGTCACTGGGTACCAGCCTGGGCAGGGCTGACACTGGGGGCTCCCAGCCTGGACAGGGCTGTCACTGGGGGCTCCCAGCCTGGGCAGGGCTGTCACTGGGTACCAGCCTGGGCAGGGCTGTCACTGGGGGCTCCCAGCCTGGGCAGGGCTGTCACTGGGTACCAGCCTGGGCAGGGCTGTCACTGGGGGCTCCCAGCCTGGGCAGGGCTGGCACTGGGGGCTCCCAGCCTGGGCAGGGCTGTCACTGGGGGCTCCCAGCCTGGGCAGGGCTGTCACTGGGGGCTCCCAGCCTGGGCAGGGCTGTCACTGGGTACCAACCTGGGCAGGGCTGTCACTGGGGGCTCCCAGCCTGGGCAGGGCTGTCACTGGGGGCTCCCAGCCTGGGCAGGGCTCTCACTGGGGGCTCCCAGCCTGGGCAGGGCTGTCACTGGGGGCTCCCAGCCTGGGCAGGGCTCTCACTGGGGGCTGTCCCAGGGAGACTTTAACTTTCCAAATATTGACTGGAAAAGATATAGTTCGAGTACATTAGATGGGTCGTTCTTTGTACAATGTGTGCAGGAGGGTTTCCTGACACAATATGTTGACAGGCCAACAAGAGGCGAGGCCACATTGGATTTGGTTTTGGGTAATGAACCAGGCCAGGTGTTAGATCTGGAGGTAGGTGAGCACTTTGGAAACAGTGACCACAATTCGGTGACCTTTACGTTAGTGATGGAAAGGGATAAGTATACCCCGCAGGGCAAGAGTTATAGCTGGGGGAAGGGCAATTATGATGCCATTAGACATGACTTAGGATGTGTAGGTTGGAGAAGTAGGCTGCAAGGGTTGGGCACACTGGATATGTGGAGCTTGTTCAAGGAACAGCTATTGCATGTTCTTGATAAGTACGTACCAGTCAGGCAGGGAGGAAGGGGTCGAGCGAGGGAACCGTGGTTTACCAAAGAAGTGGAATCTCTTGTTAAGAGGAAGAAGGAGGCCTATGTGAAGATGAGGCGTGAAGTTTCAGTTGGGGCGCTTGATAGTTACAAGGAAGCGAGGAAGGATCTAAAGAGAGAGCTAAGACGAGCAAGGAGGGGACATGAGAAGTCTTTGGCAGGTAGGATCAAGGAAAACCCAAAAGCTTTCTATAGGTATGTCAGGAATAAAAGAATGACTAGGATAAGAGTAGGGCCAGTCAAGGACAGTGGTGGGAAGTTGTGTGTGGAGGCTGAGGAGATGAGCGAGATACTAAATGAATACTTTTCGTCAGTATTCACTCAAGAAAAAGATAATATTGTGGAGGAGAATGCTGAGACCCAGGCTAATAGAATAGATGGCATTGAGGTGCGTAGGGAAGATGTGTTGGCAATTCTGGACAAGGTGAAAATAGATAAGTCCCCGGAGCCGGATGGGATTTATCCTAGGATTCTCTGGGAAGCCAGGGAAGAGATTGCTGAGCCTTTGGCTTTGATTTTTAGGTCATCATTGGCTATAGGAATAGTGCCAGAAGACTGGAGGATAGCAAATGTGGTCCCTTTGTTCAAGAAGGGGAGTAGAGATAACCCCGGTAACTATAGGCCGGTGAGCCTAACGTCTGTGGTGGGTAAAGTCTTGGAGAGGATTATAAAAGATACGATTTATAATCATCTAGATAGGAATAATATGATTAGGGATAGTCAGCATGGTTTTGTGAAGGGTAGGTCATGCCTCACAAACCTTATCGAGTTCTTTGAGAAGGTGACTGAACAGGTAGACGAGGGTAGAGCAGTTGATGTGGTGTATATGGATTTCAGTAAAGCGTTTGATAAGGTTCCCCACTGTCGGCTATTGCAGAAAATACGGAGGCTGGGGATTGAGGGTGATTTAGAGATGTGGATCAGAAATTGGCTAGTTGAAAGAAGACAGAGAGTGGTAGTTGATGGGAAATGTTCAGAATGGAGTTCTGTTACGAGTGGCGTACCACAAGGATCTGTTCTGGGGCCGTTGCTGTTTGTCATTTTTATAAATGACTTAGAGGAGGGCGCAGAAGGATGGGTGAGTAAATTTGCAGACGACACTAAAGTCGGTGGAGTTGTAGACAGTGCGGAAGGATGTTGCAGGTTACAGAGGGACATAGATAAGCTGCAGAGCTGGGCTGAGAGGCGGCAAATGGAGTTTAATGTGGAGAAGTGTGAGGTGATTCACTTTGGAAAGAATAACAGGAATGCGGAATATTTGGCTAATGGTAAAATTCTTGGTAGTGTGGATGAGCAGAGGGATCTCGGTGTCCATGTACATAGATCCCTGAAAGTTGCCACCCAGGTTGATAGGGTTGTGAAGAAGGCCTATTGTGTGTTGGCCTTTATTGGTAGAGGGATTGAGTTCCGGAGCCATGAGGTCATGTTGCAGTTGTACAAAACTCTAGTACGGCCGCATTTGGAGTATTGCGTACAGTTCTGGTCGCCTCATTATAGGAAGGACGTGGAAGCTTTGGAACGGGTGCAGAGGAGATTTACCAGGATGTTGCCTCGTATGGAGGGAAAATCTTATGAGGAAAGGTTGATGGACTTGAGGTTGTTTTCGTTAGAGAGAAGAAGGTTAAGAGGTGACTTAATAGAGGCATACAAAATGATCAGAGGGTTAGATAGGGTGGACAGCGAGAGCCTTCTCCCGCGGATGGAGGTGGCTAGCACGAGGGGACATAGCCTTAAATTGAGGGGTAATAGATATAGGACAGAGGTCAGAGGTAGGTTTTTTACGCAAAGAGTGGTGAGGCCGTGGAATGCCCTACCTGCAACAGTAGTGAACTCGCCAACATTGAGGGCATTAAAAAATTTATTGGATAAGTATATGGATGATAAGGGCATAGTGTTGGTTAGATGGCCTTTAGATTTTTTTTCCATGTCGGTGCAACATCGAGGGCCGAAGGGCCTGTACTGCGCTGTATCGTTCTATGTTCTATGTTCTATGGGGGCTCCCAGCCTGGACAGGGCTCTCACTGGGGGCTCCCAGCCTGGGCAGGGCTGTCACTGGGGGCTCCCAGCCTGGGCAGGGCTGTCACTGGGGGCTCCCAGCCTGGGCAGGGCTGTCACTGGGGGCTCCCAGCCTGGGCAGGGCTGTCACTGGGTACCAGCCTGGGCAGGGCTGTCACTGGGGGCTCCCAGCCTGGGCAGGGCTGACACTGGGTACCAGCCTGGGCAGGGCTCTCACTGGGGGCTCCCAGCCTGGGCAGGGCTGACACTGGGGGCTCCCAGCCTGGGCAGGGCTGTCACTGGGGGCTCCCAGCCTGGGCAGGGCTCTCACTGGGGGCTCCCAGCCTGGGCAGGGCTGTCACTGGGGGCTCCCAGCCTGGGCAGGGCTGTCACTGGGGGCTCCCAGCCTGGGCAGGGCTGTCACTGGGGGCCTCCCAGCCTGGGCAGGGCTGGCACTGGGGGCTCCCAGCCTGGGCAGGGCTCTCACTGGGGGCTCCCAGCCTGGGCAGGGCTGTCACTGGGGCCTCCCAGCCTGGGCAGGGCTCTCACTGGGGCCTCCCAGCCTGGGCAGGGCTGTCACTGGGGCCTCCCAGCCTGGGCAGGGCTGTCACTGGGGGCTCCCAGCCTGGGCAGGGCTGTCACTGGGTACCAGCCTGGGCAGGGCTGTCACTGGGTACCAGCCTGGGCAGGGCTCTCACTGGGGGCTGTCCCAGGGAGACTTTAACTTTCCAAATATTGACTGGTAAAGATATAGTTCGAGTACATTAGATGGGTCGTTCTTTGTACAATGTGTGCAGGAGGGTTTCCTGACACAATATGTTGACAGGCCAACAAGAGGCGAGGCCACATTGGATTTGGTTTTGGGTAATGAACCAGGCCAGGTGTTAGATCTGGAGGTAGGTGAGCACTTTGGAAACAGTGACCACAATTCGGTGACCTTTACGTTAGTGATGGAAAGGGATAAGTATACCCCGCAGGGCAAGAGTTATAGCTGGGGGAAGGGCAATTATGATGCCATTAGACATGACTTAGGATGTGTAGGTTGGAGAAGTAGGCTGCAAGGGTTGGGCACACTGGATATGTGGAGCTTGTTCAAGGAACAGCTATTGCATGTTCTTGATAAGTACGTACCAGTCAGGCAGGGAGGAAGGGGTCGAGCGAGGGAACCGTGGTTTACCAAAGAAGTGGAATCTCTTGTTAAGAGGAAGAAGGAGGCCTATGTGAAGATGAGGCGTGAAGTTTCAGTTGGGGCGCTTGATAGTTACAAGGAAGCGAGGAAGGATCTAAAGAGAGAGCTAAGACGAGCAAGGAGGGGACATGAGAAGTCTTTGGCAGGTAGGATCAAGGAAAACCCAAAAGCTTTCTATAGGTATGTCAGGAATAAAAGAATGACTAGGGTAAGAGTAGGGCCAGTCAAGGACAGTGGTGGGAAGTTGTGTGTGGAGGCTGAGGAGATAAGCGAGATACTAAATGAATACTTTTCGTCAGTATTCACTCAAGAAAAAGATAATATTGTGGAGGAGAATGCTGAGACCCAGGCTAATAGAATAGATGGCATTGAGGTGCGTAGGGAAGATGTGTTGGCAATTCTGGACAAGGTGAAAATAGATAAGTCCCCGGAGCCGGATGGGATTTATCCTAGGATTCTCTGGGAAGCCAGGGAAGAGATTGCTGAGCCTTTGGCTTTGATTTTTAGGTCATCATTGGCTATAGGAATAGTGCCAGAAGACTGGAGGATAGCAAATGTGGTCCCTTTGTTCAAGAAGGGGAGTAGAGATAACCCCGGTAACTATAGGCCGGTGAGCCTAACGTCTGTGGTGGGTAAAGTCTTGGAGAGGATTATAAAAGATACGATTTATAATCATCTAGATAGGAATAATATGATTAGGGATAGTCAGCATGGTTTTGTGAAGGGTAGGTCATGCCTCACAAACCTTATCGAGTTCTTTGAGAAGGTGACTGAACAGGTAGACGAGGGTAGAGCAGTTGATGTGGTGTATATGGATTTCAGTAAAGCGTTTGATAAGGTTCCCCACTGTCGGCTATTGCAGAAAATACGGAGGCTGGGGATTGAGGGTGATTTAGAGATGTGGATCAGAAATTGGCTAGTTGAAAGAAGACAGAGAGTGGTAGTTGATGGGAAATGTTCAGAATGGAGTTCTGTTACGAGTGGCGTACCACAAGGATCTGTTCTGGGGCCGTTGCTGTTTGTCATTTTTATAAATGACTTAGAGGAGGGCGCAGAAGGATGGGTGAGTAAATTTGCAGACGACACTAAGTCGGTGGAGTTGTAGACAGTGCGGAAGGATGTTGCAGGTTACAGAGGGACATAGATAAGCTGCAGAGCTGGGCTGAGAGGCGGCAAATGGAGTTTAATGTGGAGAAGTGTGAGGTGATTCACTTTGGAAAGAATAACAGGAATGCGGAATATTTGGCTAATGGTAAAATTCTTGGTAGTGTGGATGAGCAGAGGGATCTCGGTGTCCATGTACATAGATCCCTGAAAGTTGCCACCCAGGTTGATAGGGTTGTGAAGAAGGCCTATGGTGTGTTGGCCTTTATTGGTAGAGGGATTGAGTTCCGGAGCCATGAGGTCATGTTGCAGTTGTACAAAACTCTAGTACGGCCGCATTTGGAGTATTGCGTACAGTTCTGGTCGCCTCATTATAGGAAGGACGTGGAAGCTTTGGAACGGGTGCAGAGGAGATTTACCAGGATGTTGCCTGGTATGGAGGGAAAATCTTATGAGGAAAGGCTGATGGACTTGAGGTTGTTTTCGTTAGAGAGAAGAAGGTTAAGAGGTGACTTAATAGAGGCATACAGAATGATCAGAGGGTTAGATAGGGTGGACAGCGAGAGCCTTCTCCCGCGGATGGAGGTGGCTAGCACGAGGGGACATAGCCTTAAATTGAGGGGTAATAGATATAGGACAGAGGTCAGAGGTAGGTTTTTTACGCAAAGAGTGGTGAGGCCGTGGAATGCCCTACCTGCAACAGTAGTGAACTCGCCAACATTGAGGGCATTAAAAAATTTATTGGATAAGTATATGGATGATAAGGGCATAGTGTTGGTTAGATGGCCTTTAGATTTTTTTTCCATGTCGGTGCAACATCGAGGGCCGAAGGGCCTGTACTGCGCTGTATCGTTCTATGCTCTATGTTCTATGTTCTATGTTCTATGGGGGCTCCCAGCCTGGGTAGGGCAGTCACTGGGTACCAGCCTGGGCAGGGCTGTCACTGGGGGCTCCCACCCTGGGCAGGGCTGACACTGGGGGCACCCAGCCTGGGCAGGGCAGTCACTGGGTACCAGCCTGGGCAGGGCTGTCACTGGGGGATCCCAGCCTGGGCAGGGCTGTCACTGGGGGCTCCCAGCCTGGGCAGGGCTGTCACTGGGGCCTCCCAGCCTGGGCAGGGCTGTCACTGGGGGCTCCCAGCCTGGGCAGGGCTGTCACTGGGGGCTCCCAGCCTGGGCAGGGCTGTCACTGGGGGCTCCCAGCCTGGGCAGGGCTCTCACTGGGGGCTCCCAGCCTGGGCAGGGCTCTCACTGGGTACCAGCCTGGGCAGGGCTGACACTGGCTCCCAGCCTGGGCAGGGCTGACACTGGGTACCAGCCTGGGCAGGGCTGTCACTGGGTACCAGCCTGGGCAGGGCTGTCACTCGGGGCTCCCAGCCTGGGCAGGGCTCTCACTGGGGGATCCCAGCCTGGGCAGGGCTCTCACTGGGGGCTCCCAGCCTGGGCAGGGCTGTCACTGGGTACCAGCCTGGGCAGGGCTGTCACTGGGGGCTCCCAGCCTGGGCAGGGCTGTCACTGGGGGCTCCCAGCCTGGGCAGGGCTGTCACTGGGGGCACCCAGCCTGGGCAGGGCTGTCACTGGGTACCAGCCTGGGCAGGGCTGTCACTGGGGGCTCCCAGCCTGGGCAGGGCTGTCACTGGGGGCTCCCAGCCTGGGCAGGGCTGTCACTGGGGGCTCCCAGCCTGGGCAGGGCTGTCACTGGGGGCTCCCAGCCTGGGCAGGGCTGTCACTGGGTACCAGCCTGGGCAGGGCTGTCACTGGGGGCTCCCAGCCTGGGTAGGGCTCTCACTGGGGGCTCCCAGCCTGGGCAGGGCTGTCACTGGGGGCTCCCAGCCTGGGCAGGGCTGTCACTGGGTACCAGCCTGGGCAGGGCTGTCACTGGGGTCTCGCAGCCTGGGAGTGCGAAACATGACAGCCTAATCACACAGCAAGATCCCGTCATCCCGATTCTCCGATTGGGTGATGGAGAGTGTGGGGTGGGATTTCCCATTGGCCAGTGAGGGAATGGAGAAACCCGGCAGTGGTGACTGTTCGACCGGTAGGCCGGGAATTCACGGCAGCGTGTCGATGCTCGAACTGAATTGCGTACAGTTCCCGCTCCCGTTAGGGGCACTATTTGTGGAGTAATTGAGGACTTCCTAATAGTCGCGCACTCTGCTGGCGAGAATTCCAAGGAATTCCCAGCCCAGCGGCCATTTGAAATACTGGGATCGGAGTGAGTGTCAAATGGGCAGCGGAAGCAGCGTTTAAACTTCCCTCACACTCACCGCAGCCACCAAGATGGTTCAGAAAATACCTCAGTACTGACCCTCTGACAGTGCAGCACTCCCTCAGTACTGACCCTCTAACAGTGCGGCACCCTCTCAGTACTGACCCTCTGGCAGTGCAGGACTCCCTCAGTACTGACCCTCTGACAGCGCGGCACTCCCTCAGTACTGACCCTCTGACAGTGCGGCACTCCCTCAGTACTGACCCTCTGACAGTGCGGCACTCCCTCAGTACTGACCCTCTGACAGTGAGGCACTCCCTCAGCACTGACCCTCTGGCAGTGCGGCACTCCCTCAGTACTGACCCTCTGACAGTGCGGCACTCCCTCAGTACTGACCCTCTGACAGTGCGGCACTCCCTCAGTACTGACCCTCTGACAGTGCGGCACTCCCTCAGTACTGACCCTCTGACAGTGCAGCACTCCCTCAGTACTGACCCTCTGACAGTGCAGCACTCCCTCAGTACTGACCCTCTGACAGTGCAGCACTCCCTCAGTACTGACTCTCTGACAGTGCAGCACTCCCTCAGTACTGACCCTCTGACAGTGCGACACTCCCTCAGTACTGACCCTCTGACAGTGCAGCACTCCCTCAGTACTGACCCTCTGACAGTGCGGCACTCCCTCAGTACTGACCCTCTGACAGTGCGGCACTCCCTCAGTACTGACCCTCTGACAGTGCAGCACTCCCTCAGTACTGACCCTCTGACAGTGCAGCACTCCCTCAGTACTGACCCTCTGACAGTGCAGCACTCCCTCAGTACTGACCCTCTGACAGTGCAGCACTCCCTCAGTACTGACCCTCTGACAGTGAGGCACTCACTCAGTACTGACCCTCTGACAGTGCGGCACTCCCTCAGTACTGACCCTCTGACAGTGCAGCACTCCCTCAGTACTGACCCTCTGACAGTGCAGCGTTCCCTCAGTACTGACCCTTTGACAGTGCGGCACTCCCTCAGTACTGACCCTCTGACAGTGCAGCACTCCCTCAGTACTGACCCTCTGACAGTGCAGCACTCCCTCAGTACTGACCCTCTGACAGTGCAGCACTCCCTCAGTACTGACCCTCTGACAGTGCAGCACTCCCTCAGTACTGACCCTCTGACAGTGCAGCACTCCCTCAGTACTGACCCTCTGACAGTGAGGCACTCACTCAGTACTGACCCTCTGACAGTGCGGCACTCCCTCAGTACTGACCCTCTGACAGTGCAGCACTCCCTCAGTACTGACCCTCTGACAGTGCAGCGTTCCCTCAGTACTGACCCTTTGACAGTGCGGCACTCCCTCAGTACTGACCCTCTGACAGTGCAGCATTCCCTCAGTACTGACTCTCTGACAGTGCAGCACTCCCTCAGTACTGACCCTCTGACAGTGCGGCACTCCCTCAGTACTGACCCTCTGACAGTGCAGCACTCCCTCAGTACTGACCGTCTGACAGTGCGGCACTCCCTCAGTACTGACCCTGTGACAGTGCAGCACTCACTCAGTACTGGCCCTCTGACAATGTGGCACTCCCTCAGTACTGACCCTCTGACAGTGCGGCACTCCCTCAGTACTGACCCTCTGACAGTGCGGCACTCCCTCAGTATTGACCCTCTGACAGTGTGGCACTCCCTCAGTACTGACCGTCTGACAGTGCGGCACTCCCTCAGTACTGACCCTCTGACAGTGCAGCACTCCCTCAGTACTGACCCTCTGACAGTGCAGCACTACCTCAGTACTGACCCTCTGACAGTGCGGCACTCCCTCAGTACTGATCCTCTGACAGTGCAGCACTCCCTCAGTACTGACCCTCTGACAGTGCGGCACTCCCTCAGTACTGACCCTCTGACAGTGCGGCACTCCCTCAATACTGACCCTCTGACAGTGCAGCGTTCCCTCAGTACTGACCCTTTGACAGTGCGGCACTCCCTCAGTACTGACTCTCTGACAGTGCAGCACTCCCTCAGTACTGACCCTCTGACAGTGCAGCACTCCCTCAGTACTGACCGTCTGACAGTGCGGCACTCCCTCAGTACTGACCCTCTGACAGTGCGGCACTCCCTCAGTACTGACCCTCCGACAGTGCAGCGCTCCCTCAGTTCTGACCCTCTGACAGTGCAGCGCTCCCTCAGTACTGACCCTGTCACAGTGCAGCACTCCCTCAGTACTGACCCTCTGACAGTGCAGCGCTCCCTCAGTACTGACCCTCTGACAGTGCAGCGCTCCCTCAGTACTGACCCTGTCACAGTGCAGCACTCACTCAGTACTGGCCCTCTGACAATGTGGCACTCCCTCAGTACTGACCGTCTGACAGTGCGGCACTCCCTCAGTACTGACCCTCCCACATTGCGGCACTCCCTCAGTACGGACCCTCTGACAGTGCAGCACTCCCTCAGTACTGACCCTCTGACAGTGCAGCACTCCCTCAGTACTGACCCTCTGACAGTGCAGCACTCCCTCAGTACTGACCCTCTGACAGTGCAGCACTCCCTCAGTACTGACCCTCTGACAGTGCAGCACTCCCTCAGTACTGACCCTCTGACAGTGCGGCACTCCCTCAGTACTGACCCTCTGACAGTGAGGCACTCCCTCAGTACTGACCCTCTGACAGTGCGGCACTCCCTCAGTACTGACCCTCTGACAGTGCAGCACTCCCTCAGTACTGACCCTCTGGCAGTGCGGCACTCCCTCAGTACTGACCCTCTGACAGTGCAGCACTCCCTCAGTACTGACCCTCTGACAGTGCAGCACTCCCTCAGTACATGAAAATAAAAGAAAATAAAAGAAAATACATCATAGGGGAACACAAGGTACACAATGTAACCACGTAACACCGGACACTGCTTTTACAAAGAGTATTCGGACTCGAAACATTCACTCTTTTCACTCCCTACAGATGCTGCCGGACCTGTTGAGATTTTCCAAAATTTTCTCTTTCGTTACATAAACACCGGGATCAGGTGAAGCAGACAGGGGTGTATGTGTGAACGTTCTCTACTCCTTGGATCAGAAAACCCTCTCTGGACATCCACACTGACAAGTTTCTCACCTGCTCAAAAATATTTTCCTTTTCTGATAACGAAGGCGTAAAACTTTACTCTTCCCAATACATATTTCATTTTACATCTTGTCCACTATTCTGACCTGAAAATCACTTTGCAGCATCTCCGTTTCCTCCCCACAGCTCACCTTCTCGCCCAGCTTTGTATTATTGGTGAACTTAGATACAATTCTCTCTCTCTCTTTACCCATGTGATTATTAAAGTTTCAGGATGACTGAGTCTCCAGCTCTGACTATTGTCACTCTCCGCTGTTCACTGACTATCAACCTGACAAAGCCTTATTTCTTCCTTCACTCTGCTGCCTGGCCATTAAGCAACCCTGTTGGAGGAAATGCACTTGAAGAGGAAGAGAATATAATGATTGAGGAATTGAAAGAGCTGACTCAGGGCAGCATGGTGATTTTGAAGTTTCTGTCACAACCTTGTTGCTTAATTAACTAAGCTCAATCGAACGTCTGATGCAGGGAACTCTGATCCCCCCCCCCCCCCCCCCCCCCCCCCCCCCCCCGCCGACCCGAAGGCCCAGGAGGTATACAGAGAATAAAGAAAGAAAAGTACAGCACATGATCAGGCCCTTTGGCCCTCCAAGCCCGTGCCGACCATGCTGCCTGTCTAAACTAAAATCTTCTACACTTTCTGGCTCCGTATCCCTCTATTCCCATCCTATTCATGTATTTGTCAAGATGCCCCTTAAATGTCACTATCATCCCTGCTTCCACCACCTCCTCCGGCAGCGAGTTCCAGGCACTCACTACCCTCTGTGTAAAAAACTTGCCTCGTACATCTCCTCTAAACCTTGCCCCCTCGCACCTTAAACCTATGCCCCCTAGTAATTGGCCCCTCTACCCTGGGGAAAAGCCTCTTACTATCCACTCTGCCCCTCGTCATTTTGTAGACCTCTATCAGGTCGCCCCTCAACCTCCGTCGTTCCAGTGAGAACAAACCGAGTTTATTCAACCTCTCCTCATAGCTAATGCTCTCCATACCAGGCAACATCCTGGTAAATCTCTTCTGCACCCTCTCTAAAGCCTCCACATCCTTCTGGTAGTGTGGCGACCAGAAATGAACACTATACTCCAAGTGTGAACATCACCCATGGTGCTGGACTTGCAGACAGGGAGATGTCTGAGCTGACCGTCCACGATATTAAAACAAGCTCTTTTGTCGGATCTTGACATGCTGGGCTTCATACACTGTTAGAGGGTCAGTACTGATGGAGCTCCGCACTGTCAGAGGGTCAGTACTGATGGAGCGCTGCACTGTCAGAGGGTCAGTATTGAGGGAGTGTCGCACTGTCAGAGGGTCAGTACTGAAGGAGTGCTGCACTGCCAGATGGTCAGTATTGAGGGAGTACTGCACTGTCAGAGGGTTAGTACTGAGGGAGTGCTGCACTGTCAGAGGGTCAGTCCTGAGGGATTGCCGCACTGTTAGAGGGTCAGTACTGAGGGAGTGCTGCACTGTCAGAGCGTCAGTACTGATGGAGTGCTGCACTGTCAGAGGGTCAGTACTGATGGAGCTCCGCACTGTCAGAGGGTCAGTACTGATGGAGCGCTGCACTGTCAGAGGGTCAGTATTGAGGGAGTGTCGCACTGTCAGAGGGTCAGTACTGAAGGAGTGCTGCACTGTCAGAGGGTCAGTACTGAGGGAGTGCTGCACTGTCAGAGGGTCAGTACTGAGGGAGTGCTGCACTGTCAGAGGGTCAGTACTGAGGGAGTGCCGCACTGCCAGAGGGTCAGTACTGAGGGAGTGCTGCACCGTCAGACGGTCAGTACTGAGGGAGTGCTGCACTGTCAGAGGGTCAGTACTGAGGGAGTGCTGCACTGTCAGAGGGTCAGTACTGAGGGAGTGCCGCACTGTCAGAGGGTCAGTACTGAGGGAGTGCCGCACTGTAAGAGGGTCAATACTGAGGGAGTGCTGCACTGTCAGAGGGTCAGTACTGAGGGAGTGCTGCACTGTCAGAGGGTCAGTACTGAGGGAGTGCCGCACTGTCAGAGGGTCAGTACTGAGGGAGTGCCGCACTGTCAGAGGGTCAGTACTGAAGGAGTGCTGCACTTTCAGAGGGTCAGTACTGAGGAAGTGCCGCACTGTCAATGGGTCAGTACTGAGGGAGTGCTGCACTGCCAGAGGGTCAGTACTGAGGGAATGCTGCACTGTCAGAGGGTCAGTACTGAGTGAGTGCTGCACTGTCAGAGGGTCAGTACTGAAGGAGTTCTGCACTCAGAGGGTCAGTACTGAGGGAGTGCCGCACTGTCAGAGGGTCAGTACTGAGAGAGTGCTGCACTGCCAGAGGGTCAGTACTGAGGGAGTGCCGCACTGTCAGAGGGTCAGTACTGAGGGAATGCTGCACTGTCAGAGGGTCAGTACTGAGGGAGTGCTGCACTGTCAGAGGGTCAGTACTGAGGGAGTTCTGCACTCAGAGGGTCAGTACTGAGGGAGTGCCGCACTGTCAGAGGGTCAGTACTGAGGGAGTGCTGCACTGTCAGAGGGTCAGTACTGAGGGAGTGCTGCACTGTCAAAGGGTCAGTACTGAGGGAGTGCTGCACTGTCAGAGGGTTAGTACTGAGGGAGTGCTGCAATGTCAGAGGGTCAGTGCTGAGGGAGAACCGCACTGTCAGAGGGTCAGTACTGAGGGAGTGCTGCACTGTCAGAGGGTCAGTACTGAGGGAGTGCTGTACTCAGAGGGTCAGTTCTGAGGGAGTGCCGCACTGTCAGAGGGTCAGTACTGAGGGAGCGCTGCACTGTCGGAGGGTCAGTACTGAGGGAGTGCAGCACTGTCAGAGGGTCAGTGCTGAGGGAGAACCGCACTGTCAGAGGGTCAGTACTGAGGGAATGCTGCACTGTCAGAGGGTCAGTACTGAGGGAGTGCCGCACTGTCAGAGGGTCAGTACTGAGGGAGTGCTGCACTGTCAGAGGGTAGGTACTGAGGGAGTGCTGCACTGTCAGAGGGTCAGTACTGAGGGAGTGCCGCACTGTCAGAGGGTCAGTACTGAGGGAGTGCCGCACTGTCAGAGGGTCAGTACTGAGGGAGTGCCGCACTGTCAGAGGGTCAGTACTGAGGGAGTGCTGCAATGTCAGAGGGTCAGTGCTGAGGGAGAACCGCACTGTCAGAGGGTCAGTACTGAGGGAGTGCTGCACTGTCAGAGGGTCAGTACTGAGGGAGTGCTGCACTCAGAGGGTCAGTACTGAGGGAGTGCAGCACTGTCAGAGGGTCAGTGCTGAGGGAGAACCGCACTGTCAGAGGGTCAGTACTGAGGGAGTGCTGCAATGTCAGAGGGTCAGTACTGAGGGAGTGCCGCAATGTCAGAGGGTCAGTATTGAGGGAGTGCTGCTCTGTCAGAGGGTCAGTGCTGAGGGAGAACCGCACGGTCAGAGGGTCAGTACTGAGGAAGTGGCGCACTGTCAGAGGGTCATTACTGAGGGAGTGCCGCACAGTAAGAGGGTCAGTACTGAGGGAGTGCCGCACTGTCAGAGGGTCAGTACTGAGGGAGTGCCGCACGGTCAGAGGGTCAGTACTGAGGAAGTGGCGCACTGTCAGAGGGTCATTACTGAGGGAGTGCTGCACAGTAAGAGGGTCAGTACTGAGGGAGTGCCGCACTGTCAGAGGGTCAGTACTGAGGGAGTGCCACACTGTCAGAGGGTCAGTAATGAGGGAGTGCTGCACTGCAGAGGGTCAGTATTGAGGGAGTGCTGCACTGTCAGAGGGTCATTACTGAGGGAGTGCTGCACTGTCAGAGGGTCAGTACTGAGGGAGTTCCGCACTGTCAGAGGGTCAGTACTGAGGGAGTGCCACACTGTCAGAGGGTCAGTAATGAGGGAGTGCTGCACTGCCGAGGGTCAGTATTGAGGGAGTGCTGTACTGTCAGAGGGTTAGTACTGAGGGAGTGCTGCACTGTCAGAGGGTCAGTACTGAGGGAGTGCCGCACTGTCAGAGGGTCAGTACAGAGGGATTGCCGCACTGTTAGAGGGTCAGTACTGATGGAGCTCCGCACTGTCAGAGGGTCAGTACTGATGGAGCGCTGCACTGTCAGAGGGTCAGTATTGAGGGAGTGTCGCACTGTCAGAGGGTCAGTACTTAAGGAGTGCTGCACTGCCAGATGGTCAGTATTGAGGGAGTACTGCACTGTCAGAGGGTTAGTACTGAGGGAGTGCTGCACTGTCAGAGGGTCAGTCCTGAGGGATTGCCGCACTGTTAGAGGGTCAGTACTGAGGGAGTGCTGCACTGTCAGAGCGTCAGTACTGATGGAGTGCTGCACTGTCAGAGGGTCAGTACTGATGGAGCTCCGCACTGTCAGAGGGTCAGTACTGATGGAGCGCTGCACTGTCAGAGGGTCAGTATTGAGGGAGTGTTGCACTGTCAGAGGGTCAGTACTGAAGGAGTGCTGCACTGTCAGAGGGTCAGTACTGAGGGAGTGCTGCACTGTCAGAGGATCAGTACTGAGGGAGTGCTGCACTGTCAGAGGGTCAGTACTGAGGGAGTGCCGCACTGTCAGAGGGTCAGTACTGAGGGAGTGCTGCACCGTCAGAGGGTCAGTACTGAGGGAGTGCTGCACTGTCAGAGGGTCAGTACTGAGGGAGTGCTGCACTGTCAGAGGGTCAGTACTGAGGGAGTGCCGCACTGTCAGAGGGTCAGTACTGAGGGAGTGCCGCACTGTAAGAGGGTCAATACTGAGGAAGTGCTGCACTGTCAGAGGGTCAGTACTGAGGGAGTGCTGCACTGTCAGAGGGTCAGTACTGAGGGAGTGCCGCACTGTCAGAGGGTCAGTACTGAGGGAGTGCCGCACTGTCAGAGGGTCAGTACTGAAGGAGTGCTGCACTGTCAGAGGGTCAGTACTGAGGAAGTGCCGCACTGTCAATGGGTCAGTACTGAGGGAGTGCTGCACTGCCAGAGGGTCAGTACTGAGGGAATGCTGCACTGTCAGAGGGTCAGTACTGAGGGAGTGCTGCACTGTCAGAGGGTCAGTACTGAGGGAGTTCTGCACTCAGAAGGTCAGTACTGAGGGAGTGCCGCACTGTCAGAGGGTCAGTACTGAGGGAGTGCTGCACTGCCAGAGGGTCAGTACTGAGGGAGTGCCGCACTGTCAGAGGGTCAGTACTGAGGGAATGCTGCACTGTCAGAGGGTCAGTACTGAGGGAGTGCTGCACTGTCAGAGGGTCAGTACTGAGGGAGTTCTGCACTCAGAGGGTCAGTACTGAGGGAGTGCCGCACTGTCAGAGGGTCAGTACTGAGGGAGTGCTGCACTGTCAGAGGGTCAGTACTGAGGGAGTGCTGCACTGTCAAAGGGTCAGTACTGAGGGAGTGCTGCACTGTCAGAGGGTCAGTACTGAGGGAGTGCTGCACTGTCAGAGGGTTAGTACTGAGGGAGTGCCGCACTGTCAGAGGGTCAGTACTGAGGGAGTGCTGCACCGTCAGAGGGTCAGTACTGAGGGAGTGCTGTACTCAGAGGGTCAGTACTGAGGGAGTGCTGCAATGTCAGAGGGTCAGTGCTGAGGGAGAACCGCACTGTCAGAGGGTCAGTACTGAGGGAGTGCTGCACTGTCAGAGGGTCAGTACTGAGGGAGTGCTGTACTCAGAGGGTCAGTACTGAGGGAGTGCTGCACTGTCAGAGGGTCAGTACTGAGGGAGTGCAGCACTGTCAGAGGGTCAGTGCTGAGGGAGAACCGCACTGTCAGAGGGTCAGTACTGAGGGAGTGCTGCAATGTCAGAGGGTCAGTACTGAGGGAGTGCTGCAATGTCAGAGGGTCAGTATTGAGGGAGTGCTGCTCTGTCAGAGGGTCAGTGCTGAGGGAGAACCGCACTGTCAGAGGGTGAGTACTGAGGGAGTGGCG